>NC_056727.1:988882865-989132865 GCF_019279795.1 Protopterus annectens
AAAACACTGTGATTAACAAGAAATGTGCATACACACACACACACACACACACACACACACACACACACACACACACACACACACACACACACACACACACAATGAACAGTGCTGTGTTGCAGAGTTAATTAAAGCCTCTGTGGCAAGGACTTTAGCTGACCTCATAAAACTGTAACTTTTTTTTTTCTTACATTTGGTTACTTGCTGATGGCTCATGGAGCTGCCGGCAGAGCAGAGGGCTGTACATCTCTAGCAACAAATAGATTTGAAGGGCAATGTAAAGGAACATCAGCAGAAAAAGAACAGAGAAATAAATGAATGCTTTTGCGGCAGAAATTTATATGCATTCTTACCAAAAAATGTTTAAGCCAAAGGGACTTGGCTTGCAGTTTTGCTAGAGAAAAGACGATCCGATGCTGTTTTTACTCCGGACTGAAACAGTCGATGGAATAGAGTTCCACAACAACTTACACTGTAATTTATAATAACTGATAAGGGCTGACCTAGATAATGGTGATGTCACAGTGTGGGAGGATCAGCTGGAGAGGGAACTACTGCTTTGACTGTGTCAAAGGTACGTCAGCAAGGTGGAGACCAATTAGACCAGAAACAATGCAATAGCAAAGAATGGGGAATGGGCTTTCCTGCCCTATGCTAGGGAAAGGCAGAAATGTACAAGTGACAAACTTCTTCGTGCATTTTGGTAATTGCTGATGGCTGGGATCAGTTTATAGGGAATGAAGAAGACTTGTGGTTGAGTAAAATTGTGACTGAGCCCAGAGTGTTCCTTTAAGTAGATTCAAAAAGATATTGGTATTGTCATGGTTTGACCTTTCAAGTTATTGCTTTTCACTCTGCACTGCACATTCAGGTAGTCCATTTGACTGTCAGCATTCTGGACTTCTAGTAACATGTACAAAGTCCCATTCTCTTGCAAATTTCTGAAATAATTGACTAGTAAATTGAATACCATTGTCAGAAATAACTGTGTGGACTACCATGGACTGAGAAATGACATTTCAACTTAGTAATAACAGTAGTGGATGTTAGATTAGGTAGTAAATCAATCTCAAACCAGTTCGAATAACAGTCTACCAACACTAAGTAATACTGATTGTTCCACTCAAAATATGTTAATGGCTACTGTTGACCAGGGTAGTTCAGGAACATGACTTAGTTGAAGTGGTTCTCTTTGCAAATGTGGTTTGGTACTATTGCACACTGAAAAAGAAGAAAGTACTTTATCAATGTCTTTCACTAGTGAAGGCCAAAATACTAGTTCTCTCGCCCTATTTTTGGTAGATTCAGAACCTGGGTGACCACGATGCAAAATATGGATATATTCATGTTGTAGGGAAGCAGGAACAACAATTTTAGGACCTTTGAAAATAATTTCATCTTCCATCAACATCACATCTCTGTAAGGAAAATAGGTTTGCACTTCAGGTGACAGCTATCTAACAATGTAGTGGTTGAGCTTTTGCAAAATTGGATCAGTCTTTCTATGATCTCTCAGCTCATCAAGTCTCATGGCAGAAAAATTACACACTGCCATTACTTCAAAGTCAAAATTCTCTGCATCGAGCTGTGCCATTGTATTTCTGGTTGATCTGGATAAGGTATCAACCAGATAAAGAAGTTTGCCTTTTGTATAGACCATTTTGAAGTTGTACTTTTGCAATTTGAGCATCATTGTTTGTAATCTCACCAGAGCTAATTCATAGACTTCTTTGGAATAGTAACCAGAGGTTGATGATCAGTTTCAATCTGAATAGCTCGACCAAAGATATAATCATGAAACTTTGAACATGCAAATACTATTGCCAAATGTTCTTTCTCAATTTGAACATACTGCATTTCAGTTTGGGTAAGTGTTTTAGATGCATAGGCTACTGGTCTGTCTTCCTGAAGAATGACTACACCATGACCAAATTCAGAAGTATCACAGGAAATTGTGACTGGTGTATTGACATCATAGTATTTTAATGTAGGTGGGGGTTGCAGTTTTCTGCTTAAGGTCTTCAAATGCCTTCTGGTGCTGCTCCAACCAAGACCATTTAACACTTTTGCGCGTTAGCTCTCTTAAAGGTGCTGTAAACTCACTGAAGGCTGGTATAAACTTGCCTAAATAGTTGATTATGACAAGGAAGTGCTGTAGAGCTTGAATATTATCTGGTGCTGACATCTCAAGACTAGCTGCTTGTTTAGATGGGTCTGGTCTTAAAGACGAACTGCACCCACAGACTCAAAAAACATGTTTATTTCATTGTGGTTTGGTATTTCCTACATTTTAACACCACTCTGGAACTATTTACAGGTTTTTTAATGTTTTTATAGGTAATTTCTGAGTCTGACTACATGGGGTCTGGCATCTTGAAGTAATTCTGATTGTTTAGTCTGCCTCTAGGTATCCCACAATGCAGTGCTTGTCTATAAAAAAATATATCATGCAGGCCTCTTTCTTCCTAAAGCTCCTGTCACTGCAGTGATTTTACATGCATACACTGCTGTCATTCAGTTAGTTAATTTTAAGTAACATTTCATGCTGTTCAATGACTATGTAAAACACAGTGCAAATGCCACATAACAGACTTTCAAAGTGCTTTTTACTGCGGCTTCTTTTTAGAATGGCTAAACTGCAGACTTTTGTGAAGCCTGAATTGTACTACTTTGACTCATCTTCCATCCCCCTTCACCCCTAACTTCCCTAGCTGTCAAACTGATAAGGGTAATTTGAGCTGTTACCTGCTGAGATTGGCAGCTCACAGCAGGAGACCTGACTCATGTACTGTTTTCTTGTTCTAGCCTTTACTTTGTGCATGGGTAGGGGAAGGACCAGGGAGCTGTGACATCACATAGGTGGGTTTTAGGACATTCGTGGTGATGTCAGTTTGGGGAGTGAATTGACCAGAAAACTACCTGTATTCAGTGGCCTTGATGACATCAATGAATTGGAGACTGCATCAAGCTTCTCCAGGGTGGGATAAAAGTTTTTTGAAAGTGAAATCACCACAATACAATAAGGTACTATTCTAGTGGAGAGAAACAGCAGAATTCAAATATTTTAAATGCTGCATTGTTGTTTATTCATAGCAAGGACAGTAAATGGGGAGAAAAAGTACAGAGATATTGAGTAATAACAGAATCCCATTGTTGTCTTTTAAACCAGTGCTAGTAAATAAGTGACCTACATATGTAACTTCTGGTAGTCTGAATTTGCACTTTAGGGGATTGAGCTTTAAGTTCACTTCACATGCTCTGTCTAGAACTCTCTTAAGGTTTCTGTCATGCTTTGCTTCACCATTGCCTCCAACCAATAAATCATCTACTATTATGGCACAAGGATAACCTAAAGAAATTTGCTCCATTGCATGCTAGAAGACTTCACTTGCAGAATTTATTCCAAATGCCATCCTCAGGAATCTATACCTGCCAAACGGGGTACTGAAATTGGTCAGTAATGTGGATTTGCGATCAAGCATCACTTGCCAAAATGAACTTTTTGCATCCAAGACAGAAAAAGCAGTGGCATTCGGTATTAGGGCCGCTACCTCTTCGACTGTATGCATTGGATGATGCAGTCTCTTTAATGCTTTGTTCAAATCTCTTGGGTCAATACATATTCTGATTTTGTCTGAGTCTTTCTTGTGGGCTGCTACCATGGACAACACCCATTCAGTTGGTTCTGTAACTGGACAAGTAACATCTTGCTGCACCATTTTATCCAACTGAGCTTTGACTTTATCCCACATAGCTATTGGAACTTTTCTTGCTGGTCTGACTACTGGACTGACCTCTGGGTCTAACTTCTTACAATACACAACTGGAAGTTTGCCCAACTTGTCATCAAAAACATCACCATACTCTGAGAAAATGGCTTCAGAAAAATTGGAACTAGGATATGTGCTTATATGATGAACTTCTTTAGTAAAAGAAAGCAGATTCATTGTCAAACTATTCCTGAGACCCAGTAATGACTGCACAGGTCTTTGGACTACAAAGAATAACAAGCTGTAACAGTTTCTAGCCAAATAACATGAAAGCACTACTGAGCCTTCGGTTTGAATTTCTTCACCTCCATAAGCAACAAGTTTTGCACTACTAGTCACATTGAGTTGTTCATTAATTCTCACCTTAGCAAATGTGTCTGCTGATATAACATTACACTTTGAACCAGTGACTACTTTGAGCTCGGTGGATTTACCATTGATCTGTACAGTACAAAACACTTCATTCTTTCCCAACAAATTCACTGCATCAACCCTGTCATCAATTACTGACACACCATCTGCATAAAAAATAGAATTGCAGCTCTCTATATGATCAACTTGCTTTTTTGACTGACCCTTCTTTATAACCATGTGAGACTTACTGGATTTGCAAAACCTTTGAAAATGGTTCCATTTGTTACACTTATGGAATTGCTGACCAAATGCTAAGCATTTCTCTATTTTAATATCCACTGCAAAATGATCCTGGTGAATAAAGCACCTCTTACAGAAATGGGCAATCAAAATAACTTAGAGGTAACAACACGGTAGCAGGAACAGCAGTAATTGCCTTATTAAAACAGTGAGCACTTTCGCATCTAACTAGGGATGCTTCTTCAGACATAATCCAAAAGAACTGCCACAGCACTTTATATACATGATTTAAGAACTTTAAGAAGAGGTTTGTCATTCATACCTGCAATTAAAATGGACATTGTTGATTTAGTAGTAGATATTAAGTTGTTTTGTAGGAATACCAATGAAGTTGTTAGTTTTAAGAAACTGAGTGTTTATATACCTGCTTTACATCCCTTAACTGAAACTTTTGAGAAAGCATGTGAGAAAGATCTTTTAACTCTAGCCTCCTCTAAAAATAGTAACACCTTTTATAATATTTATTTATTTAGTTAGTTAGTTATTTATTTACATTTGTTGACTGGGAGTGTCCAACTGGATGTAGGTCCATTTTCAGCGGAGGCCCGGGGAGAAAAGCTCCACAGTTAAAATAAACAGACAGTAGTTACATTAGATTACATAGCGATTAACAATTTGATTAACATAGCAATTAATTACAAACATATTTACAGATGAAGAACATAGTACATCAGTAGACAACTAGAATCTTTATCTGGGAAGTACATAACAGACATTAACAAATGTTACAATAAGACGCTCCTGCTGTATAATAAGTACTAGGCTTATGAGCATCTGAGCTTGCTATAATCAAGGTAGTTAGTGGGGTGGAAAGAAAGGTAGTGGTTGGATGGGATGGGTGATATTAGAGTGGGAGTTGCAAGGGCATAGCCAGCATGTTTTTAGGTGTGCTTTTAGTAAAGTTTTGAAGTGGGTGCATGATGGTACAGAGGTAATTGTGGGTGGGAGGGAGTTCCATAACTTGGCTATGGCACAAGAGAATAGTGCTTCACCAGCAGAGTTATTGGCTTTAGTGATCTGCAAGTGATTTTTGTTGCTGGATCTTAGTGGTGTGGTGGTGCGACAGGGTTGGAGTAGATTCTGGAGGGATGGGACATTTAGTGGATGGTTTACTAGTTTGTGGGCGAGTGAGAGTTGATACTATTGAAGGAGGTGAGGGAGTTCAAGCCAGCCCAGTTCAGCAAGTGAGAGACAGTGGTGACTACGGTAGGATGCCCCTGTGACGAATTTGGTGATTTTGTTGTAGCAGGTCTCTAGCTTGTTTAGATCGCATTGCCTTAGGTTGGTATATATTGGAGAGGCATAAAGTAGGGTGGAGATAAGATAATGGAAATGAACATCAGGCCTTGTTAAGCCAGAAGAATAATCGAGCTATTACTATTAGACCTGTTGACAAGGGAGGAGCTGTAGTAGTAATGGATACGATTGAATATGATAGGAAGATGAACATCATGCTTAGTGAGATAAATACTTATACTATGTTGAATAATGAACAACTAAATAAGATTATCAGGAATGTACAAACAGATTTGCATGATTTACTCATGTCTGGCATAACTGGGCAGGAGTTATACAAATATTTTTTTAGTTGAAACACCTCTTATACCAAGCATTAGGGGACTCCCTAAGATACATAAACATGAAAGTGCCCCCCCCCCTTTGAGACCCATTGTGTTTAGTGAAGGATGGCTAACTGAGCCATTTTCCATTTATATGGAGAAATAGTTGAGGAAGGTCATTGAGAAGACCAATATTATCATTAGTGATACTGAACACTTTCTTAGTACTTTTTCCGAATATATTTATTCTGATAACTTTAATTCTAAGGTTTACTTAGCCACTCTTGATGCCACCGCATTATTTACTGCAATACCTAATGAAGGTGGAATAGGTTTCGTTAGCCAGCTTTTGAGAGACAATGGTGTCTCTAATGATAAAATGCATTTAGATTGTACGTTACTTGAAATAATTCTGAGCAATAATGTTTTCTCATATGGTGATAAATATTTTATACAAAAGAATGGAGTAGCCATGGGTACACCATGTGCTAACTTCTATGCCAATTTAGTCATGACATATTGGGGAAACCCATTTTGTTCTTAATAATAATAGCTTTTCCAAGTATATACCCTATTATAAGAGGTTTGTGGATGATGTGTTCCTTGTGTGGGATGCATGTGAATTGGAATTAGAAAAGTTCCAGGACTATATTAATTCCACTACTGATTTTCCTTAACTTCACAGGAAAATGGTCCGTAGAAGGTATAGAGTTTTTAGATGTTTTCATCTATAAGAGTGGAGACCAAATTCATACTGAATTATACAGGAAAGCATGTAGGAAAATAGTCGTCTACATCGTCAGAGCATGCACCCCATCCATGTCTATAAGAATATCATTCAAGGACAAGCCCTTAGGGTCTTGAGACATACCAGTTCAGATACAAGATGTAAACTAGCATTAAAAAATTTAGAAGAATAATTTCTAGGAAGGGGTTACAGATCCCATGAATGTATTCAGTTGAGGGATGATGACTTTATTGGTAGGACATATAAAGATCGACCGTATTTTAGGGATAAGAGAAAACAGGAGACAGAATCTTTGAATAATAAGTCAAGTCACTCTAATAAATGTAGAATAACTATTCCCTTTTCTTCCAACAATAAGGTTATTCGTGATGTAATATACAAGAACTGGCAGATATTAACCTTAGATAAGAAAATACAGAATGTTGTAGGCAGTCATCCCAGTTTTGCCTATAAGAACAAGAAGTCATTAAAGAGACTATTATGTTACAATGAGAGTGTGATGAAAGGGGCTCAGTCACAAAGACAAGGCACTTTTAGTTGTCGTAATTGTAATCATTGTTCCTATAGGATTAACAATAATACGTTTATTCATCCTACTACGAAGAAGGTCTATGTATTCAATCACTATGCAGATTGTAAAATTAGGGATCTAGTATATTTAGCATCTTGCACAAAATACCCTGCCTTTTATATAGGCAAGGCGAATCGTACATTAAGGCAACGAGCTAGGGAACATCTGTATGTGATAAATAAGGCAGATGAAAGCAATGCCCTTGCCAGACATATACTTAGTCATAGATCATTACACAAGTTTTTGTTTTTAGCTATGGAACTTATTGATATAAGTGTGAGATTAGGTAATCTTCAGAACTTGACCGAAAAGAAAGAGATGAAGTGGGTTATTAGGATGCAAGTGGACAAAGAATAAGGCCTGAATGATAATAGTTTCACTCAAACATTTCTTGCTAGATAGGCCTTTGCATCATCAGTTTAATAGGTTTTAATATTTCAGTATTCGTCTCTCTCATATATATATATATATATATATATATATATATATTTTTTTATTATTCATTATTGTTTGATAGAGTTTTAATTAGATATGTATTGTTAGGATTTGTGCGTTTTTTAATTGTTATATCATATAATAGTTATATGAATAATACTACATGTGTATCTATATATATATATATATATGTATGTGTGTGTGTGCGTGTGCATGTGTGTGTGTGTGTGTGTGTGTGTGTGTGTGTGTGTGTATACACATACACACATACACATATGCCAGAAATTTATGCCAGTATTTGTAACTTTGCCCAGTGGCACAACAAGCCTCTGAATAACTGAACTTTGCAAAATAATGTTTTGTACACCATTTTATTAGTTTTTGTCATATAACAAATATCAGTTTTACATCCTAGCAATAATGTATTGAGTATCAGTCATTAATGAGTATCACTCATGACTAGACACAATGTATTATATATTTTAATACACCATGAAGGAGATTGCATTGAATGAGGACTGTGCTCATACTTAATTGTGAAAGTTTTAGTTAGTTGGTAGGGAGTGGTTCTTAAATCATGTATATAAAGTGCTGTGGCAGTTCTTTTCAATTATGTCTAAAGAAGCGTCCTTAGACGCGAAACCGCTCACTGTTTTAATAAACCAATTACTGCTGTTCCTGCTACAGTGTTGTTACCTCTTTCTAAGTTATTTTGATTTCTCTCTTTTAGACTCATGATTGGTACCACAATTTTGACAGTTAACAATAAAGCTGGATTTGGGTTTTGCTGACTCATGCTTGTACTGCACTGAGCTTCCTCCTTTCTTCGAACTTGCTAGAAAACTAGGTGGTTTCCCTGGTGAACCAGCAGGGACTGTGGCTGCCATGTGCTCAGGCCTTCTTCTGTTTGCCACATGTATGCTATTTACATTTGCTCTGGAGCCTGCTGAAACCATGCTCCTGTCACTTGCAAGTATACTTGTGTGTCTTTCTGTAACTTCATGGATTTGACAAATCTCAGTGGCTTTACTCAACATTAAATCACTATCACAAAGCAAAATATTTCTCACAGCAGCACTAATACCACACACAAGCCTGTCCTTTATTAACTCATCTTTCAACTCACCAAACCGACACATTTTTGCTTTGCTTCTTAAGTCAGTAATATAAGCTGCAAAAGTTCCCCTAGTTTCTAACCCCTTGTGTAAAACAAATGACTCTGTAATGTAATACTTGTCTGGGGGTTGCATATTTCCCTGAACGTGTGCTTCAAACACTCGGGGTGTTCCCTTGATTCAGCCTGTACAACAATATGATGATTTTCACCTTCTCCCTCATATACTGCTGGTGCATACATAAATGAATGCTCTCTTTCAATGGCCTCTGACCCAGCTAGGTTTAGCAAAATGAATGCCCTGATGTATGCATCTTTGTCAGAATAAGCTGCTTGTATAAAAATATCGTACTCTTGCTCAAATATTCTCCAATACTCTGCAATATTCTGATCAAATACAAGTGGTGAGGGCTTTTGAAATCCGTCTGCCATATTAACACATACCAGTGAAGGGTTTTGCAAATATGCATGAACACACATACATACACATATGCCAGAAATTTATGCCAGTATTTGTAACTTTGCTCAATGGCACAACAAGCCTCTGAATAACTGAACTTTGCAAAATAAGTCTCTTTGGCACTGTAACACTGTTGAAATTGCTATACAGCAAAAAAAATCACCTCTTAGTGTAAAAAACATTTAAAATAACTGCACTGTGTGAATAAACACTACGCAGCACACTGAAACTTCCCCAAAATGGTGGTACTTTGCTAGATAATTCTTTACAGTGCAAGAAACACTGTGTAATGGCAGCACTTTGCAAATAGGCACACCCAGCACACAAAACTTTTCAAAATGGCTGCACTTTGACTGTACTTTATGAGACAGTTGCACTTTGCATACAAATAAACTCTTTGGAATATATGCACAGTAATAAGCACACACTGTAAGCACTTTTACACACTTTGAGATACTTCAAAGAACTCTAGTTATGCCCTTGATACAACACAAAGTCGTAGTTATGCCAAAACACAGCACTTTGCCAGAAAACATGCAGTCGCGTTGCTTTATTTATGCTTAATGTGCCCTTTTACCCTTATTATATTTGTTTTGCTCATTTAATCTCTTTTCATATCTATTGTACTTTTCTTGTGCTCATTTTACTCTAAACATGCATGTTTTGCTTTAAACACACTTGTTTTGCTTTTCTAATAATGGTTTTATCAAATATCTTAGTCTTAAACATTTCACTTAACTACTAAACCTTTTGTGCCCCCCCAACTTGTTTAGTAATGCAGTTTGGCCCTTGTAATGCTCCATTTTATCTTTTTTTTTTATAAAATAAATTGTTTGTGCAAGTTTTCATTACCTTTGGTTCTTTTCTGGTTCTTTTTCATGCTTGTTTTTCTTAGTTTACCATCACTGTCATCTCTGCAACTTGTGGCTCTGAATATCAATCTGGTTCTGACATCATGTCACTCATCTAATCAGGATGTAATAGACAAGTCCTTGTGGGTTCTGTTTAAGCAGCTTTATTATGTACAAACACATCACAGTTGAAGCTTATTAACTTTAACTTAAGTAACTTATATACAAATTAGCTACATTCATTCTTACATGCTCACTCTTTGGCTATACTTTCAAAATGGCACTAGGTATACACATGCCTGCTATTTATATATGCACATTCAGTCATTGCTACGCTTCTTAAAGACACAGCACACACTATGTTCTACAATTACTATCTTACATTGTAGTCGCCCAGGAACTGACTCTACCAAAAGAAGGGCAAAAGGACTAGTATTTTGTCCTTCTATGTCACAAGACATTGAGAGAGCACTTTCATCTTGTTCCATGTGTAACAGTACAAAGCCACATCAACAGAAGGAACCACTTCAGCTAAACCAGATTCTGAACTACCTTGGTCGATGGTAGCCACTAACATTTTCAGGTGGAATGGTCAACATTATTTGGTGTTAGTAGTCTTTTACTCCAATTGGTTTGAGATTGACCTACTCCCTAACCTAGCATCCAGTACTATCATTACTAAGATGAAGCATCATTTTGAAGTACATGGTAGTCCACACAAAGTTATTTCTGACAATGGCACACAGTTTACATGCAAACAGTTCAAAAGATTTTCTGAAGAATAGGACTTTACTCATGTCACAAGTAGCCCTGATTACCCGCAGTCAGATGGTTTGGCAGAACATGCAGTTCAAAGTGTAAAACAGTTACAAGAGAAGTCAAAGCAAGATAATAGTGATGTTTTCCTAAATCTCTTGAATCTCAAAAATGTTCCTTGTGATAAACATTTTGGTTCACCTGCTCAGAGACTTTCTGTTTTGACACACCAGAACCACATTACCAATCAGTAGTCAATTGTTAGTTCCATGTGTCAAGAACAACATGTCAGTGAAAACCAATCTGTTGAAGAAACGCCTAACCTAGAAGTCTTACTATGATAAGACCAGCAAACTGCTCAATCCATTACGAGAAGGAGAAGTGGTAAGGATGCAAACGTCCAGAGGTTATGATCAGATTGGTGTCATGAAGAGTATTTCCCAGAACCGAGATTATACATTGTGGAATCACAAGGAGCAGACTTCAGGTGGAATCAGAAACAATTGAGACCTGTGTCCCAGCCTATACCACAGCACATAGCCTGTGAGAAAGATTCTTTATCTCAGAGTGTTCCAATTCCTGAGTAATTTCCAGAGAATAGTCCCATTCCTGTGACGAATGAAGAAGTTCCTGATACGAGTTGTGCACCAAAGACTGTCTCTGTTACTAAATTTAGTCCAGATTGTTATGTTACGAGATTTGGTTGCATCTCTAAACCATGTAATAGATACATGGCAACTTGGACATGAACATTGTGTTTTGTTTCTAATGTCTATAGTAATGCATGTCTAACTTTGATATTGTTTTTTACAAAGGGCAATCTTTTTAAGAGGGAGGATGTAGATCAATGTGTGTGTATGTACCTTTAAGAAGCTATCCAAGGGCTTGCACAAGTGTATAAATACTAAGCACATGCAAGTCTGACTGCCATTTTGTAGTAAGCTGTTGAGATGTAAGCATGTATGTCTGTTAATCAGTTTGTTTATATTTTATGATGATGCTATCCATTCTGATATGTTTCTATCCCTCCTGCTTGTCTTCTATGTTAGAGAGGGATGAGCGACAGTATATATATATATATATATATATATATATATATATATATATATATATATATATATATATATATATATATATATATATATATATATATATATATATATAAAACAAGGAGTTTCAGCAGGAAACTTACTTGATTGTCATACAAAGTATCAGTGCTGACTGAACTCTGGAATGAGAGAAATGCATAAAAGATGTGAATGAGTTTGTTAACATAGTACATCATGCATGAGGATTGCACACTGGGTGATTTTACAAATGTATATTAATAAACCTATCATTGCTAATCTACAGTGGTGCAGCGGTAGCATTGTTGCCTCACAGCAAGAGGTTCTCCCGTTCAATTCTCAGCTAGTGTGTGGGGAGTGCCTTCTGTGTGGAGTCTGCATGTCCTCCCCGCGGGTCGAGTGGCGTTCCAAAAGACATACGTGAATGGGTGTGCCTTCGTTGAAGGTTGGGTGTCGAGCTGGCAACTCAGCACCATGAAAATCTACTGCCAGTCATTAGCTGACCGGAGTTCCGCTGTGGTGACCCCTAACCGGGGAAAGCCGAAAGACAACAACAACATATTAATAAACCTATCATTGCAAAAAGCAAAAATTAACAGAAAAAAAACAACAAAAAAAAGATTCAGAGACACAACCTGCAGCAGGCTTGGGTTAAAGAATTTGAGCAGTGTGAGTCAGCGAGTGCATGTTTAACTTTGTATATTTGACAACCTCGTATGTTGTTTGGGCCCATGGAGGAAGTGTTCTTGGTCTTTGAGAATACTTTAAAAACATGCCCCTTAGAGATAGCTGGCTGGGAGAAGTGACTCAGAGATGGTTTGAAAAGTTATGGTAGTTTCAAGGGAGAAATTTGTGGCAAACTTTCTACCCAGTTTTTTGCAATGTCTTTTGGGTTTGAATGGGAGGTTCCATTATGGAAATGTTCAGAGCAATAACTGAAGAAGGACTTGTAGTTATCCTTTGCTTCACTTGCTAGTCTTAATTCATGTGATCCTTTGATGGTCATAAAAGCTGCCTTCAGTTTCTTAGTGAAATTTTTAATACAATTCTGATGCTGTGGGGTTCTGGCCATACAAGGCAGTTTAAGTTTCTTCCTTTTGCTACGCAATTTGTTTATATCAACAGACCACCAGGATGGTTGATTTTTTTTAATTTACTGCCACATTTTCTAAGGGACAGCCAGATCAATATATTTATCTAAATGGACACAAAAATCATTAGTGTAACTGGCTGCATAACTGGCACCAAAATGTGAACCTGACATGGGTACATTTAGAGATTTCATCATACGTACATATGAGTTTTGTCTTTTTGCAGTCTGTAACAATAATGGCATTACTTAGTGAGGGAGTCAAAATTCTGAAGGCAAAAGTAACAAGATTATGGCCAGAATTTACTAATGCAGGACAAGTCATGAGAGGAGAGTAGGCAGTGACCAAGTTTGCGAGTACCAGATCAAGTATGTCTATGCCCCTGGTGGGTTTAAGGACAATCTGATCCAGGATATTTTTATTTAACCAATCCAAGGATTGCTGAGCATACCCAGTATTGGGAGTGTAGGCAGTCTAATCAATGGAAGGATAGTTGAAGTCACTAAGGATTAAGGAGCCCTTGCTTATAAGGACATCCTCAAAGAATGTCAAGACTTTATGGTGGTCATCTGTAGGCATGGAGGGTGATAAATAGCAGGTGATGAGTGGGATATTTGATTTCCCCAAGGTTAGCTGAAGTTCAATAAGCACATGAAGGGGGTCTCAGGGTAACTGTTTTGAAGAAATACCCTTCATGAGCACAGAAACAATGCCACAATTACCAGTGGATCTGAAGGCATGGTAGGCATAAAATCCAGGCACAGAAGGAGTGTGTCAATCTAAGGCCTCCTTTAGGAAGACAGTTAAGTCACATTTGTTTAGAAGGGCCTAACTTCATTCTCCTAGAATCACAAATACTGGTTTACTTTATTTAATATATCTTAATTAGTTAAACATTTGTTTGAGGATGTCACATTTGCACAAAAAGTTAAAGTTGTTGCCTCATTGTGTTTGGTTCTCCAGTTCAGTTCTCATTTGGAATGTCTGCATGGAATCTGCATATTCTCCCTCTGTCTGTGCAACCTAAAGACATAGCATACAAACTTTTCCATAGATGTATGTGTGCGCATTCTGTAAAAGACTGGAATCCTGTCCAGGAGTAGTTTATCTTCTTCTTTGTGCCCTCTAACTGACATTACAGGTAACAGATTCTGGTCCCCTTGCAAACCTGAAGTGGATAAATTCTGCTGTCTTAATAACATTACTGTTATTATGTTTTTTTAACTCTAGAATGCATATTATACAGGCTTTTAGATACAGAAATAAACAAATTACTCTGTTTCTTTCATTGGTATAGGCTGACCCCACTTGTCTGCTGTCTATATCTCGCTTTCCCATAAATCAAGAATGCTAGTTTATTTACTACTCATTCAGGTCATCTGCATTATGCTTCTTTGAATGACACAATACTGAGGTATTGCTTTTTCAGCAAAGCTACAAGTTCAAGTCGCCTTTTTATCTAGGTTTCAAACACTGGTACTTATTATCTTACATTCTTCTTTTACAATGAATGCAGGGATATTATAAATCAGCAAAGATGTTTAATCTGTGGAGACAAAAAAGAGCTGGTTCCATGCAATTGTCCTCTTTCTTTTCAATATCCCATAATATTTATTCTATGGCAATTTAAAGTCAAAGATATGTTTTCTTCTGTCATTTCTATATCTAGTTGCTCTTTAGATGAGATACTCTCCATGTGGGAAAAACGTCTTTGAAGCACCCAAAATGTGCCCTTTGCAATTTACAAGTAACTCCTCCATTCTCCCCTTCCTTTCTTAAAAAATCTTCATACCATCCATCATCTCCCATGCATCTTATTCCAATGTAATTGTATGATGTTATCCCTCTTTGCCCTAATCCTGTACATATTGCCTTCTTATCATTTTCTCATTCCTGTTTTTTTTTTTTAATGTCACTGATTGCACTCACTTTTTGAAGAGAGTGGAGAGGCTTTTCCTCCTTTTTTCAGTGCTTCCCACAATAACAGATTTAACTGTCTGCTACTTTGGACACTGGTTCATCTCACAGACAATTGCACAAGTAGTCTTATATCACTCTGAGAGAATCACCACGCCACAATATATCCAAACTCTCATTTTATGTACCACTTCTAATATTAGTGAAATCTCATGATACAAAGCATCCTAGCTTCATTCATGTCATGGACTGGTAACATCTTTGAGAATGTTACTGTGTATATGCCACTTTACGTAGGCCATTCTCCATTTTTATCAACTTTTCCTGCACTACAGTGCTGTGGCCCTTTTCAAAGCTATGTCATTTGCCTTTAGATGAACGTATCCAAATCTAAAGGTTCACAGAAATTGTATCCTGTTAATATCAACAATTGTATTAAACACTTTAGCTTATTGTCTTTCCCTCCTTCTTCAAGACATGGCTTCTAAACATTGGAGTCTTCCACTAAACACTTTTTCTCCCTTCTCATGTGGGATTCCATAAAACTATCTTCATGGTTTCCACTGTGAAAACTCCCAGTATTTGCCTTGATCTCAGTTTTGGTGCCTCCACAGCAAACTGCTGCTTTACTGCAACTGCACTGCTCCATTCATATAGTTTCATCTGTTTATATGTTTAACAATTGCCATTTATTTGCTTTCACATTTGTCTGTGTTCTCTGTGTTCTGAAAAGCTTCTGCTGCTTCTTTCTTCTGCTTGTCAGTTCCCATTTTCCGCAATCATTAGCACTCTGCGTGGTACGGCACAAAGTTTGGCAGATGTCCAAGATGGCTGCACACTGACTAACAGCATAATTTCAGCTCTCCCATTGTGAAAACAGAAACTCAGAAAAGAGAGCCAGTGAATTTGTCTTGTGTAAATTTCAGTTACCAGCTAGTAAGTGCACTGTCTGAATGCCATCAAAGAAGAAATTTAGAGAACCTGAAAGAAAATCAAACACAAAGGGTGGGGAGAGGTCATTGGCTGGAAATAATTCTGTAGTTGCTCAGCAAAAAGCAGTTGAAGCTCCAAATTTGATGCAAGGCATGACTTCCAGTGAGGACTTCCAAGATGGCTTCACATTGAGTAACAGTTTAGTTCTAGCTCTCTCTCAGTATGAAAACAGAAACTTAGCAGAGAAAAGCAGTGGACCTGAATTTCAGTAACTGGCTGGTAAGTATACTGTCTGGATGCCAGGAAAAAGGAAATGCAGAGGACTTGAAGGAAAATGAGATACAAAGGTGACAAAAAATATTGACTGGGAAAAGCTCTTCAGCAAAAAGCAGTACAAGTTCCAGACATGACTTCCAGTAACCTTGAGGAAATATAAAGCAACTGCACACAGACCTGACTAAAATAAATGAAACACTGATGGAGTATATCAACTCAAGCAATAAAAGGCTGGAAAATGGAAGACGCTTTAAACAGATATTCAGATAAGGTGATAAAATTGCAAAAATTCAAAGGTCAAAATGAAGAAAAGGCTGGCTGAATATAATACTGCACAAGAACAGATGTTACAAAAAATAATAGAATTAGAGGACAGAGTGCATAGGGAAAACCTGAGGTTTCCTTCTGTACCTATGAAGCTGGAAGGAACAGACAGTATTAATTTCATGAAAGCACAAGTACACAACAGGACTGGTATTCCACAAGAGGAATCATTAATTGAAAGGGCACATTGTGTGCATGCTCCACATCTGGCTATGAGAAAACAACCTAGACCTTTAATAGTAAAGATGCAGTATTGACAGCAGAAGGAGTTGATTCTGAAAAACTGTGGCAGAAGGACAAAGTACTAAAAGTGGGAGACAGCAGAGTGTTTGTGGAAAATTACTACTCATTGTACCAGGCAGAAGAGGAATACATTTATTACATTATTCAGGGAATGTCAAGAAGCAGGTGTGAGACTCAAACTGCTGTAAGCAGCTATCTTCAAAATATTTTCCCCGGAGGAACAAAATCATTTTTTGATGTAGTACATGCTAAGGAAGAAATGCAAAAGTTTGTCCAACAAAAAGTGAGCTGTGAAGAGAAGGAGATTCTGCTTGTTTTTCTGGTAATAAACATTACAGAGAGACTGTGCCAGTGAAACATTTCCCAGTGTTTCAACAGACAATGTTTGAAAAAAAGAAAAAAGCACAGGAGTTGACTAGAAGAATCAAGAGTGCACTGGAAATGAAGCAGAGACAGGGTTTGGGAGATGGAGATGAACAGGAATTGAACAAGAAAGTCTGGAAATATTGGACTTTCTTGGAATTTGTTAAACTTGTATGGGACTCTAAAGCATACACCATACTTCATGCCATTAATGTTTGGAGAATTAAATCAGTAACCAGGAAACTGACAAATGAGGGATTAGAAAGCAATAATTATATTTGGTATACTGGACAGAACAAGAAATCTGGAAATATTTGATTTTTTTGGACTTTGTTAAACTCACAGGGGACTCTAAAGCATATGCCTCACTTCATGTCATTAATGTTTGGAAAAATACTCAAGAAGAGGGAAGAGGAGGGAGAAAGTTAACTGTAAGTAAAACACAAAGTTTTCTTAATAATGATATTTAAATGGCACATGATTTTCTTTGCATGTTATAAAGTAAAGTTTTTGTAGTTATTTTTAAGTGTAATTGGGATACTAATGTAAACAGGTGTTCCTTTTTTCCCACCTTCTTCCCTCTTTCTCCTTGTTCAGATTTTAGAAATGTAGGCAATGCAATGTAAAAAAAAGATCTGGTTAAAAGAGCACGACAAAAGGAATAATTAGTGTGCTTTTTCTCATTCTTGCATAGGGGAATGACTCGATTAAGGCAATTAGCATTATATAGTAACAAGTTTTTTAGACAAAGCAAGTAAATGAAAAAGCATATTGAATATTATAAGGCTTTTTCTAGTAAGCAGTTTTGTATCTGGTTCTCATGACTCTAGCAGACAATCAGATAAAGAGAAATGGCTTGGAGAAAATGTTTTCTGAAAGCATTCAAGTATTTTCCCAGCTGAGAGAGCTATAAAGATAAGGCAAAACCAGATAGAACTTAAAAGAATCACAGGCTCTACCATGCATCTTAGCATGGACAATCTTTCTTTTAGTTTAGCTCGAGTCTGTATGTGTGACTGTCAGTTTGGAACATTTGTTCCAATTAGGAGGGTACAACTTCAATATTTGGAGATGTACATAGTTTTGTGCATTATTTTAAGTTAATAGGTTTTGGGGGTATTAGAGGTGTGGGTTTATTTTTGTTTAAGGGCTTTCAATAAAACAAAAAGTTCTGCAAGATGTGACATTGGCTCAAATGGAGATGACAAGAAACAATTGTACAAAAGATTAACCTGCCAAACACTGCATGCAAGTAACACAAAAGTTGGAACTAGACATTTAATAAAAAAGCTGTTATACATAACAGGTGGGAATAATAATCCCTCAAGAATATGATTTTTTTCTATAATATCTTCAGACATTAATGGTCACACAAATAAATACAAAAAATAAAGAATAGTGAACTATATTAAAAAATGTAGAGTGCAAATAGCTATGCTACGTGAGATACACTTAGAAAGAACTGAACATGTGAATTTGATAAAGAAAGGTTTTCAGGATGGTTATTCAGTGCAATACTTGCGGCAAAGGAAGAGAGGAGTACTTATATTATTTGCAAGAGGAGCTCCAATAGTAATAGAAGAGGATACAAAAGACAATAACAGTAGATCTGTAGTACTAAGGGGCTACTGGCAAGGGAGGAGGATTACAAAAGATGTATTTATATTTCAATGAAAACTGCTATAATGGAGCTTAAGAAAATTCTGGAAGAAATAATCATCTTTCAGCAAGGAATGTTACTTATTGGTGGGGACTGCAATTTGATTTGCAAACAGTGAAGATGTGCCTGGGGGCCCCAGAAAAGAAAATATAACAAAGGAGGGTGGATTTTTAAAGAAATGTATGAAAATATTTGGCATGGGAGATGTGAATTCAGAACTAAGAGTGCAGAGTGAATTTACATGTTATTCCCCAAGATACAAAAATTGGGCTAGAATAGACATAATTTATATTTCACAGGGATATGTGCATTTAATTGAAGGTCTTGATATGCACCAAATAACTATTTTAGATCATGTGCCAATAATAACTAAAATAAAAACACAGGGTAATTAAATAAAAATGAGACGCTGGTGCTTTCCCACCTATCTGTTGAAAATAGAGGAATTTAAGGAATGGGTAGTGGAAATTATTCAGGAGCTATTAGAGAAGGTAAAAATTTTGTTCTGAAATATAGCTAGGGAGTGGGATAAAATTAAAGTGGAATTCAAAAAAATAGAAATAAAAGAAAGGGAAATATGGTTAAGAAGTAACACAAATTATTTACAGGAACTGACAAATGTTAAAGTATTGCAAAATAGGGGAATCCCACAAAACAAGAAGAGTAGCAACTGCAGAATGCTAAACAGACAATAAGGGATTATCTCAATAACATGCATGACTTTAGAAAGATTACTGTTATACAATGGTTTTCTTATAATAACTTTAGAGCACAAAAGCTTTTAGCACAATGATTCAAACAGAAAGTAGAAAGGGCTAAAGCCAAGCTTAGGGAGCCTATAACAAGGGATCCTGTATAAATATTAGAAATATTTTGGAAATTCTATGAAAGTCTGTATAAAGCAGAGAAATATGGAAATCAAGAAAAGGGAACATGTTTATGGAAAAATTAAATATGCCAAGGTTAGTGGTAGTGGAGGGTCAATTACTAATGGTTAGGATAGGAGGAAATGGGATAAAAAATGGTGATGTATAATCAATCTATAGGAAATCCCCAGGAGTGGATGGTATTCCTGTGGAAGTTTGGAAGCTAAGATGGAAAACACTGTTAAAGGTCTGGAAGGTTTTATTTAATAGCATTACAAAAACAGAAGTACCAACATCATGGAAGAAAGATGTAGTATATGTAATACATAAAGAGGGTAAAAATCCACCAGATCCAGCTTCATACAGGCCCATTTCAATACTAAACCATGATTATAAAGTGTTTATGTCTATAATGGCTAAAAGAATGGCAAAAGTGAAGCCAAAATTGATAGATATGAATCAATGTGGCTTTGCGGAGAGGAGGCAAACATTTGACAACATTAACAGAACAGGAATGATCAAGAGGGAAGCAGAATATAAGAAAATACCAGTGTTGTTCATGGGTACTGATGCAGAGAAAGCATTTGACAGAGTAAGCTGGGATTTATGAGCAGAACAATGGAAGCAGTTGCATTCCCTAATAAAATTATAAGGTTGATTAGGAGGACAAATGATGGATCAGAGGTAAAAAATGTAAAAAAATTAAAGTGGGTGGGGTCCTCGCTGATAATCTCTGCTTGAGCAGAGGAACCAGGTAGGGGTGTCTTCTTTTCCCTTTGTTATTTGCATTATATTTAGAACCATTGGCAAAGAAAATAAGGGGCTCAGAAATTCAAGGATATAATTGGTATGGTACTCAAGAAAAGCTGGCTGTATTTGCTGATGACATTGTTTTATACCTGACAAAGCCAGAAAGGGACATTGCAGTGCTGTAGAACATAATGAGACAGTTTCAAACCTATCGGGATATAAAATTAATGAAGCTAAAACAAAAATAATAGTGGTAAATTATGTACCCGCATACAAATTGGTTCAGCAATATTCATACTTTTGGGGACATGATAAAATGAAGTATTTAGGAGTATGGATTAGAAATGATACTGGTGTGACAGCTAAGGATATGTGGGAAGAGACTAAACAAAAGATAATACAAAAATTGGGAAAATGGAAGCTCTGTTATATGGATGTCGATAGTAAGATACAAGCGGTTAAATTGTTTTTAGTCCCTTTAGTCTTATACACAGGTCAGGCATATTTCTATCAACCAGAGAAGTTGTGGATAACAATTAATAAAGAGCTGAAGGATTTTATCTGGGAGAAGACGACAGCAACGGTCAAGTGGGATAAGCTTATTCTTCCAATACAAATGGATGGATTGGGATTACCCAAGTTGAAGTAGTATTTCAGAGCAATACAGTTAAGGCTCCTATATGTAGCACAAGCAGAAAACTATAATTCAAAGTGGAAAGAGATGATGAAACAGAGGGAAGCTCAAGAAACAAGGAGAGACTAGGATTTTGGATACAGAAGTTTAAGGAGAACAACAAGAGTCATACAGAATATTATATTTATAAAGTAGCAAAAAGGAATTGACTAGAGATAGAGATCAACAGGAAGAAAACTGGAAACTTGGAAATGAATGAATAAATTTGGAAATGAGAAGCATCAATCGCATTTGTGAAATATGACAGAACAAGAAAACCTAGAAATATTGGACTTTTTGACCATGTTAAACTTGTAGGGGACTCCAAAGCATATACCCCAATTTATGTCATTAAAGTTTGGAAGAATGTTAGGAGAGGCAAAGAGGAAAGAAAGCGGTAACAGTAACTAAAACAGTTGTTCTTAACAGTATTTTTATAAAACATGACATACTGCATATTATATAGTAAAGCTCTTCAGTTATTTTTGCATGTAATAGGGATACTAAAGTAAACAAGTGCCCTTTGTTTCCTTCTTTACTCTTTCTTCCTGTTCAGTTTTAAGAAATGTAGGCACTGCAATGTAAAAAGAGAAAAAAACAAGGACAAAAAGAGCATGATATAAGTAAAACTGATATGCTTTTTCTTACTTAATGAAACAATTTCCTTCAGCAAATAAATTTTCACAGTGCAACATGAGACATTTGTAACTGAAGGCATCTGATTTTCATGTTTCTCTGAAGACAAGCTGATAAGGGCAATAAAAACAGAATACCTTTTTCTTTTAATGGCTAAAAAATAATGTTTTCTGGAAGCATTCAAGTGTTTTCTACAACTAGGAGAGGAATAAAGATAAGATATAAACAGACAGCAGTTAGTGTAAGCAGAAGCACAGGCTGAACCATGGATCTTAGCATGGATAACCTTCATTATAGATCAGCTCAGCCTTGTGAATGTAGCTGTCAGTCTGGCATAACTGTTCCCATTAGGAGGGTTAAACTTCATTATTTGAAGATGTACATAGTTTTGTGTGTTTGTATTAAGTTCATAGGTTATGTTTTAAAGGGTTTTCATTAAAACAAAAAGTCTAGGTTCAAATGGATATGTCAAGAATCAGCTGTATAAAAGATCAACCTGGAAACATTAGTGTATGCATGTAACACTAAAATTGAAACTAGATATTTTTAAAAAATCTGTTATTCATAACAGGTGGGAATAATAATGTCTTATCATAATGGCAACACTTTCCATATTATCTTTGAATGTGAATGGTCTCACATGTATATACAAAAAAGAAAGTGTAACAAACTACATTAAAAATGCAGAGTGCAAATAGCTATGATACAGGAGACACATTTGGAAAGAACTGACCAGAGGAATTTGATAAAGAAAGGATTGCAGGATGGTTATTCAGCAGAATATCTTAGACAAATGAAAAGGGAGGACTTATATTAATTGCTAGAGGAGCTCCAACAGTGACAGAAGACTGGAAAATGATAATAATGGTAGATTTGTAGTAGTAAGGGGTTACTGGCAAAGGAGGGGGATTACACTGGCATGTATTTATACTTAAAACTGCTACAGTGGAACTTAAGATAATTCAGGGAGAAAAAATCAGCTTTCATCAGAGAATATTACTTATAGGAGGGGACTGGAATTTGATTTTCAAAAGTGAGAATATATCTCGAGGATGTAGAAGAGAAAATATAAAAAGTAAGTCATTTTCTGAAGAAATTTATGAAAATATTTAATATGGAAGATGTAAATTCAGTAGTAAGAGCTTGGAGAGAATTTACATATTATACCCTAAGGTATAAAAACTGGGCTAGGTTAGACAGAAATTATACTTCACATTAACATATGCATTTACTTGAAAGTTCAGATGATGTGCCAATAACAACTAAAATAAATATGCAGGGTAAAAATAAAAATGAGACACTGGCACTTCCCAACCTATATTTTAAACAAAGATGAATTTAAGGAATGGGTAGTAGAAATTATTCAGGTGTTAATAGGGAAGATAGAAATTTCTTCAGAAAATATAGCTAGGGACTGGGATAAAATAAAAGTGGAGATTAAAAATAGGGTAGAAATGAAAGGAAAATAGATATGATTAAGAATTAATAATTGTTTAGAGGGATTGACAAAGGTTAAAGTACAGGCTCAACTGCAGACAGCTAAAGAGAAAATAAGGGACTCTCTTGATAAGATGCACGTGTTTAGAAAATTACTCTTAGTCAACTTTTTTGATAATAACTCCAGAGTTCAAAAGCTCTTATCACAACAGCTTAGGCAACAAAAAGTAAAAAAATCATTGTTACCAAGCTTAGGGAGCCTATAGCAAAGAAAATAATCAGAGATCCTCAAGCGGTATTAGAAATATTTCAGAAATTGTATGAAAATCTGTATAAAGCAGAGAAATGCAGAAATCAAGAAAAAGTACAAATGGCAATGTTTATTGAAGAATTAAATCTGCTAAGGTTAGAGGTAGATGAGGCTCAATTATTAATTGTTAGGATAGGAAGAGATGAGATAAAAATAGTGATGTATAGTGAATCTACAGGAAAGTCACCAGGAATGGATGGTATTCCTGTGCAAGGTTGAAAGCTAGGAGCAAAGAAAGTGATAAAGATCTGGAAGGTTTAGTTTAGCAATATTTCCTGGAAGAATGGTGTGATGGCTACAATGCCAAAAGGTGGTAAGGACTCATCAGAGCCAGCTCCATATAGGCCCATTTCAGTTTGAAACCACAAATATAAAGTGTTTATATCCATAATGGCTAAAAGAATGACAAAGGGGATGCCAAAATTGATAGATATGGATCAATGGGGTTTTGTGGAGGGAGGCAAACATTTGACAACATTAATAAAACAATGATGATCCAGTGGGAAGCAGAATATAAGAAAATATCACTGCTGTTGGTGGATCTTGATGCAGAGGACATGTTAGACAGAGTAAGCTGGGATTTTATGAGTAGAGCAATGGAATCATTTATATTCTTTGACAAAATAACAAGGTTAATTAGGAGGACATGTGAGGGATTGGAGACAGAAATTAAAGTGTGTGTGGGGGGTCTCATTCTGTTTGAACAGAGGAACCGGGAAGGGTTGTCCTCTTTTCCCTTTGTTGTTTGGATTATATTTAGAACTACTGGCAAAGAAAATAAGTGACTCAGGAATATAAGGATGTAACTGGTATGGTAATCAAGAAAAGTTGGTTTTATTTGCAGATAATATTATTTTATACCTGATAAAACTAGGAAAGGACATTTCAGTGTTGTGGAATATTCTGAGGCAGTTTCAAGCCTTTTTGGGATACAAAATTAATGAGGATAAAATAAAGGTAATAGCTGTAAACTATGAACCCACACAAAATTGGTTCAGCAATATCCATATTTATGGGGACATGATTAAAC
The DNA here is from genome assembly GCF_019279795.1 of Protopterus annectens. Taxonomy (NCBI): domain Eukaryota; kingdom Metazoa; phylum Chordata; order Ceratodontiformes; family Protopteridae; genus Protopterus; species Protopterus annectens. The sequence goes on from NC_056727.1 coordinate 988,907,360, forward strand.
AAAGTACTTTGGAGTATGGGTTAAAAAGGATTATTTTATAGCAGCTAAGGATGTGAGAGAAGAGACTAAACAAAAGATAATACAAAAACTGTGAAATTGGAAGCTCTGCTTTACAGATATGGATAGCAAGATACAAGCAGTGAAAATATTTTTAGTCCCACCAGTTTTATACAAAGTCAGGCATATTTTTATCAACCAGAGGAGAAGCTGGGGATAGCAATTAATAAAGAGTTGAAGGATTTTATCTGGGGGGGAGCAAGAGTTAAGTGGGATAAGTTGATCTTTCCAATAGAACAAGGTGGCTTGAGATTACTTTATTTGAAGAGGTATTTCAGAGCTACACAATTAAGGCTGCTATACATAGCACAAGCAGAAAGCTGTAATTCAAAGTGGAAATGGATGATGAAACAGGGGTGAAGCTCAAGAAATAAGGAGAGTCTGGGATTTTGGATGCAGATCCTTAAGGAGAATAACAATAGCCATACAGAATATTATATTCATAAAGGTGCAGAAAGTATTCTAAGAACTAAGCCAACATAGGAAGGGAGAAAGGAGATTTTGCCAATAGGAATGACTACAATTAGAGGTACAGAGAGTGGGTAAGAGGGGGTTGGAATGTATTGGAGAAAACTGACAAAGGAACCAAAGTATTGGGAGTAAATACTTAGGTAAAGGTAATATAATATGAAAAGGCCAAGAATGCACTTGGACCACAAGCTAGAGATTGCCTTTCTATCAAAGACTGACTACAGAGTATAGGCAAAGAGAAAGGAATAGGGGCATCTTAAATGAAAGACCAGCACTGGAACAGTTTTTAGTAGAATCTAGTACAGAAGCTGCTGTTAAAAAGGGATAATTAGAAGAACATATAAAATATTGCATAATAAACATAGGAATCAATCAGAGGAGGTTATAAAGGATTGGAAAGAGAAACTGGATAAGCAATTCACAAATAAACAATGGGAGGATGTATGTATGACTCCCAAATATGCAACAATGTCTAGAAGATTTTGGATCTTTTCTTGGAAGTATTTGCATAGATATTTATATACCCCAAGCAGTCTCCTAATATTTTTTCCTCAGGTAGATTGCAATGTTTGGAAGTGTGATGGTAAAGAAAGAGGTAATTGGTAATATATTTTTTGGGAATGTAATGAGTCGATAGACTTAAAAAAATTGCTGTAGACTCTGTCAGAATTACTGGGTGAGCCAATTGGTGTAACTAAGAAAATTATTTCTTGAGCTACAGAATTGGAATTGTTTAGACATAGCAAGGCCTTGCTGAGTTTAATTCTTGTGTCTGCAAAAAAGCAATTACTGGAAATGGAAATTCTAGTCTAAATCAACTGTACTAGAAGTAGTGATTATAGTAACAGAGGTAAAAGAAATGGAACTGGAATCTTTAGAAAAGGGTAGGAGCAAATTACATAGAAAAATGGGAATTCTGGGAATAATACATATAGAATAACATTTTGGAGGAGGAATGAGGTTTAAGTGAAGGCAGGAATTGAATGAACTATGCAATTATATATGATGTTTAATGTTTGCATCAAAAAATATGTTTTCATTTTTGTACAAGTGTATGACTGCCTATTCGATAAATATGTTTCTTTAAAAAAAGATACAAATTTTGGCCACTTGGAAAACAGACTTGAGAAGTTTGTATGTCTTTGTCATAATGCTGCTATGAAGTCTATACAAGAAGAGAGATGCTGTCGGCAAGTTCTACCAACATTTTCATTTCTAAGTATGAGGCAGCAGCCAGTATTCTGACACAAGTCTAGCCTGTTCTCCTTTATCTTCATTATAAATCAATAAGCAAGCAAGACAGTCTGATTTAGCTTCACTTAATTAGCATAGCTAGGCCAAGCTGAAAATACCCATTAACCTGTCCTTTTAGTACAGAGGCTAAAGGCCTGACTATGATGCGTATGGTTGGAGTGGAAACTGCATACATTGTGGTATTTGTCACAGTGCTGTAAGGGTTCTGCTAACATTATAAACAAAGACATTGGCAAACTCCAGACACTGGACTCCACCCAGTTTGGGTTTGTGAAGGGCCGATCTTGTCTCCTGAATCTGATTGACTTCTTTGAATCGGTCTCGAAAGCTGTGGACGAGGGTAAGGCGGTCCACACAGCCTATCTGGACCTCGCCAAGGCCTTCGACACCATCCCCACTCTGGAATCATAGATAAACTTACTAAGCTGGGCATAAATCCCTACGACACTCGATGGGTTGCCAACTAGCTTACTGACAGAACCCAGACTGTAAAAGTAGCCGACTCCAAATCCAGCTCCAGACAAGTGACAAGTGGAGTACCTCAGGGTTCAGTCCTGGGACCACTCTTGTTTGGCATCTACTTCTCTGAAGTACAGGCCAACACTAAGGGACTCTGGCTAAAAAAGTTTGCAGATGACTGCAAACTGGGAGCCATTATTGAATCCCCAAATGATGTGGATATTCTACAAAAGGGCCTTACAGAAACAGATGCCTGGTGCCAGAGCCATGGGCTCAAGTTTAATGCCAAGAAATGTATAGTTATCCCCTTTGGAAAAAACATGTACCCATTAACTACCACATAGGTGGCAGGACACTAAACATCAAAAGTGTGATGAGAGACTTAGGGACACAAGTGGACAGTGGTCTCACTTTCGATAACCACATCGCCACAACAGTCAGGAAATCCTTCTACATGGCACACCTCATCACTAAGGGCTTTTCATCCAGGAAAAAAAGGAGATCATTGTCCCACTGTACTCATCCCTCATTAGACCCATTATAGAGTATAATGCCCCATTTGGTATGTACCTCACAAGACATCTGCAATAGCTGGAAAGGCCACAGAAATACCTCACTAAAAGAATCACAGGCCTAAAGCAGATGCCATATGCTGACCGTCTAAAAAAACTCCAGCTATACTCTGTGGCATATCATCTACTCAGAGGCAATCTCTGCTTAACATACAAGGCCATGTCAAACTCTGAGCTGTTGGACATGCTCCACTTAAAGAAATCCCAATCCCTCAGAGCCACATGCTCCAGGGATCTAAACCTTATCATCACAATGAACAAAACATGCTGGAGGGATAGGTTCCTGACCCAGAGACTCCCCATACTCTGGAATACACTGCCCATACATGTCAAGCAGAGCACCTCATTAGCCCTCTTCAAAAGGAACCTTGATGATTGGATGGGAGATAGGAAATTCACCCTGGGGATCATGTCAGTCGCCCTGCTAGACAGGGGCCCAGAGAAGTAAATATTGTGGGAAAAAATGTCCAGGGAATTGTTATGGCTAGGCTTGCATAGGCCTTAGGGCTGATAGCCTAGTACCAACCTATGAACCTATGAACCTATGAAATTTGGTCAGACCACAATGCTTTGGTTATACTTAAGACTGGTGATCTGTTTTGGGGGACAGAAGACACTGCTTGTGTGATGGCTTGCATTTGTATTTGTCCATGAGATGAACCAGAATCTGGAGTAACCACAACTGAACAAGTGTGGAAAGTACTGAAATGAATACTGTGACTACAAGTGATGAGTATTAGACCATCATTGTGAATTGTTGGCACTTAAAATCTCAGAAATCCACATGTGCTTACTTGAAGTTTTGACTAAAATCAGATGACATTTTAAAGGTAGTATACCTTTATTCCTGAGTATTATAACCAGTGTTATTTAATGCCATGAGTCTAAGTCACACAACCATTGAACAAGCAGTACTCAGTTTTGCTGTTAAACATAGTTTTATCTTTTTTCCCAGATTTAACTAGGAAACTATGGGAGGCACTCATCATGTGAAGGGGGAGGGGGGCTTGCCCTTGAAAAAATATACTCATTTTATTTTTGAAATTTTGGTGTAATGTTTACTTCTGTAAATGTTTGTAATTCATTGTTTCATATATGTCATAGTTCCCTATTCAAAACAGTGGATTTTGAACAGAAATTTTGTGAAGTATCACATGGTGATCTGCCTGGAGTTTGAGCAGCTGACCTAACATCTGAGCCTGTTGGGAAAATAGTACTTTGCAGCTTATCAGCTATAGGAGTGTTCATTGTGGAGTTCAGGGGGATAGCTCTAGGTACACAAAGGTCTGGCTGAACCTGCATGAAGATGGCCTGTGGTACAATTACACTGATGGTGTGATCCAATGAGCAGAAGTAAAAATACAAAAATCCCAAAAAGTAGTACACGAGGTAGGTCTCCCAGGTGCTAGACCTGTGCCTGTCACCACTCCAGTAATAACTATGGTGTAACCACAAGGTTTAAGATTGTGTGCAATGTGCTGAAATGGAAAGTTATGTACATTTTACATTTCAGGTGTGTTGCAGAGTTGTAATCTTCCTGTGATAGATCATAGTGTAGAGCTGCTTTTTAGTTATTGTAAATTATTGAAAAAATACATTTAGAAAAGCTGCAACATCCCAACTGACATTTCCAGCTATCAGAATACCCCCTTGAGTGGATGTTGCACTTGTGTGTGCCATGTTGATGTAGTTGGCTGGCTTCTATTGCTGGCACACTTGCAATTGGATTTTTTGCAGTAAAACTGATCTGCAGTCAGAATGCTTGCATGTATATGTTGCTTGTTGCTTTTTTATTTTTTCTTCACAGGCACTCTGATTGTATTTCCATCAATTTTAAATTAAATCTCTCCTGCTCACAGAGTCCACATGTAATCACCAGCTACAGTTCCTTAACTCCATACGATCTTTAAGATACTGCAGCTGGCACCTACCCGGTGGATGCAATGTGACAAACTTCTGTGATTCTGCATGACTCTATTTTGTATGTCTGTTTTATCCTCATACATTCAGGGGAAGAAAAAGACATTTTTTTTTCATTTTTCTTGCTGCACATTATAGGGGATATACTACCACTGTACGGAATTCACATAAATATTCACGTAAATAAGGGGCTTTGGCATGATGACAAATGCCACCCTTTCCTTGTGTGAATCAGCTACCAAACAGGATTGGACTTAAACTTATTTTTGATTAAACAGCAGCAGTAAAATTTGATTTAAAATGAATCATAAATACAAATGGATTGTATACAAAGCAAGAATGCTGAAGAAAAGCACCATTCAAATGTAGGCAGCCATTTGTTCATGATCATATCCACCCCAAGAAAGGCCAAGATTCCCCCACCCCACCCCAACACACACACACAAACACACACACATGCGCGCGCACATGCACACACACGCACACACACACACACACACACACACACACACACACACACACACACACACACACACACACTCACATATCTACACACACCAGGTGATCTTTAAAAACAACTAATGCTCTTTCCAGTACAGTGTACTGATGGTTGCCTCAGATTCTCTGGTATGCACAAAAAAATAGGGACAAATGTTTTACTAGGGTCACAATGAAATGCAGATTCTTATGGCAGATAAGGGCTGCTTGACCCATCTAGTTTGCCATTTCCTTGCCTATTGGCTAAAATTACACACCCTAGTTAACCAATAGTTTATTTATTTTCCCCACCCCTCAGTAGAATTGCAGTGTATCTGTCCTGTGCATTCCTGAACTATATTACTGACTCTGATCCTTCTCCTCCTACTACTAACGGAGGCTTGTTCGGCTAGGGTGGATTTGCACATATGGAAGGAATTCTTTTTTAGTTCAATGGGGTGTCATTTGTGGTAACAGAATTGAATGACTAATGTCTTAAAACTGTCCATGGATGCAGAGGGTGCTATATTAAGGGGGATTATTTTGATGACATATGATTTGCCTATTCCAGGTAAAAATTCTTGGAAATTAGTTGCTTCAAAAAACTGTGATAGAATGGATGCCTATCTGTAGTGGCAGATTAACTGTACCTTGGGCCCCAGTGGTTTTTAAACCATGCTCCCCCACCTACTTTTTAGGACCATGCATACATTCACATGTTCTTTTGGATTCACCTTCCTGATTGTTTTAAATTATATTTATTGTTTAATGAAGCAAAAATTTTTGTGAGTACATGTTAAATTTATAGTTTTGAACATTTTTTTAGCAAAAAGTGAAACAAAATCTATTGGATAATAATAACAAAATTACTCATTTCAATCATGAAAGACCAGTCAAACTGTTGTCATTGTAATCAAGCAATGTATGTACTCACCAACTGCAGATACTTTATTGACTGTGTATGCCTCACATACCTGGTTATGATAAAAAAAAAATGGCCACAATAAAGTATTCCAACTTGCTATACACATATGCACATTACTGCTGTTTAACTTGATCATAGCATCAGAATCAGTCATCTTACTCTATGGACAGCCATTGTTTCCAGCAATTATACAAACATTGTTGAATGTGTACAGCTCGGATGTCCAGTTGTGGTAAAAAAATAAAATTTTGGTAAAAAAAATAAAAATAAAACAATGGCCAAAGTGACACATTTCAAGTTTGTTTCACACAAGCACAGATGGGTCACATCACATTATTTTAACCTACTTCACACACATGTATTCTAGTTCTATAAACTGATTAATCAAGTGAGAAAACAGAGTAAGTTACTTTCATGCGCAGGAAGCCCCTTGCCCCACCAAGTACTTAAAGCCACTTTGTTGGCTGTGTACACCTCAGCTCAATGATTGTGATAAAAATAATTGCCACAGTAATGAACTTCAAGTTTGTTTGACACACTACACACACACACATGTACACACACACACACACACACACACACACACACACACACACACACACACACACACACACACATACACACACACACACACACAGTTGCCACAGTAAAGCATTCCAACATATTTTACAAATGCCTACAGTGCCATAACAATGGACTCCCATTCCAGAATCTTAATTACAAAATCATAGAAAATACAAGGCAACTGGGCTAGAAGGTTATTAACAACTTAACAGTATCCATACCAGGCCTTACCTCTCTTTTCAGGAGGGACAGGCCAATCTTTCCCAAAAGTGAATTTATGAATATCCATCAAATTATCTAGCTTCATTTTGAATGAAGATAATGAATTGCACTGCTTAATTTGGAGGGGATTTTTTTTCCAGAGGAAGGGTAGGTGCTGCAAGACAAATCTATCCATACACCTTGTTTTGTTTATTTGTTTAAGTAAACTTAAGTCTATGTTCCTAGTATTTAGGGGATTATCTGTGCTTAGCTTTGTAGTACAATCATAGTGACTGGAGGATTAAACAAAGCATTGCATAATTAATAGAGTGATTAAAGGTTGAGTTAGAATTCTTGCCATGGTGACATGATCCAAGGCAACCCTTTGGAATGGAATTAATACCAAAAATGCCAGTTGTGTTTCCTGCCATTAGGCCCACCAAGGGGCTCACATGGACCTGATAGCATTGTTACTTACTTTATAAAACAAGGCTTTTGTGATCAGTGGAACCATTAAACATTTGTGATGTGTTGACATAATTATAACTCTGCAATGAGTGGCACTTTGCCACAATGCATCGAAAATTATTCAAACAAAAGATGACTAAGTGAAGACAGCACCTTACCTTTTTAAAGCTCTGTAGAATTAGCCTTAATTACAGGAAAATATTTTGACAAAATCTTAACACAGACTAACTGATAACTCTAATTATTTTCTGATTTTTGTGAAGCTCTACAAAAATTTTCCTGACACTTTTAAATGGAGACTGAACTGCTGTATGAAAATGAACAATTCTAAAAACTCTCATACTGATAATTCAATGAGAAAAGACTTACAACTAGTAATGTGTACACATCAGGAATTATATTTGAAAATGGATGGGTTCCAGGAAAACTTAAGAAATCTAAAAGAAAACTGTTTCAAACAAACTGATGTCTTTAAAGAAATGTTACAACAGCAACAAACGAAACATTTTGATAATGAGAATGCTTTGCATGACATGGTTGTCAGACTGAAAGAAGAATAATCACAACTGACTTTGTGCTAAAACAAAATAAGTGGCTTCTAAACAAAATAGATGATTTGGAAAATAGAGAAAGTTACAACATAAGGATTTTTTGGTCTTCCGGAAAATACTGAAGGTGAGGACTTAATTTGTTTCCTGAATACTTGGATTCCTGAAATATTAAATCTTCAGGAAGGATTTTCCTATGCTATTGAAAGAGCTCACAGAGCTATAGGCAAACATATTCCCTCTTCTTCAACCTCTCCTCTGAGATCTATTATTATAGCATTTCTATCTGACATAGACAAAGAATTAAGACTTAAAACTGCATAGAGGAAAGCTCCTTTGAAATATAAACAAAATGTAATTAGATTTGATAATGACTATTCTTCTAAAACAATGGATTTGAGAAAGAGTTGCTGGCTCCTTGTGAAAACTCTTAGACAAAATGGTTTCAAATCTTAGATAATATTTCTAGCAAAAATAATATTTGTACCAAATGGAAAAAGAATCTTTAATAACTTAGAAGAATCCTCTACATTTGAAAAATAATAACCTTATACATATAACAAAAAACAAGGACTGGTTATCTCCCACTCTGAAAAGCACCTCGGATAAAAATACATGGTCTGATATGATGAAAAAGAAAAAAAAACAGATCCTATTTCAAATTGTACCAGCAAAGAATCAGAATCCTTAGCCATGAAATAACTGTTTCTTCTGAAGAAATACTTTTATTTCATTTAAGAATTATCCTTTGTTTCAGGAATATAAGACATTTAATGCTGAATCATTCATTGATGAAAATGTACTCTTTTATTATTTTTTCAACCTCAAAGTAGGTATCTTAGTTTCCCTAATGTCAGTCAAATGTCACTGCCTTTACAAAGGTAATGTTTTTATTCACAAGCAATTTAAGAATGTGATCTAAACTATAGCTATGATACACCCTTTTAAACACATAGCTGTTTTAACTTTTACATTACTTTTTTAATTGAAAGCATTATTTAATCCTTCTCTTGGTCTTTGCTCTCTCTATAATAGCAGAATTTTTAATAGGCTGTTCATTTCTATATTGTGTATTTTCTTTTCCTTATAGCTTGTTCTTATCAGGGGTGATAATTTAAAGATTTTATTCTACCTTCAGGATTAAATCTCTGATTGCATGATACAAGGAATGCCTCCCTGATGGTTTCATCACCATAAACTCTCTGGGAGACCTTTTGTTAGTTTTTTCTACTTTTGGCAACAAATAATTATCTGTGAGCTTCTACGATTTATAACTTACTTTTTATCTCATTCTTTCCTTACCTCATGCCATGTTATGCATGCTTGTTTTGATGTTTTATTGCAGTCCAACACCTTTATTTTTTGTCATGAATATTTCCATATTTATGCTCCTTACAGGAAGCCATTTGTGCCTCTATTAAGCTATTTCCTCCTTTTGCACTGACAGCTTATGTGTACTTTACACTTATTTGACTCTTAATTATAGTCTTATTAATGATTTATAAGTTTTAATTATTTACACACTATTTATTTTAACTACATACCTTGAAAAAAATTCCAGTGACAATAATCAAGGTTATATCTGAGAGTTTCTGACTGGAATCTTTGCTGTATTTGTCAGAAGTGATTTCTGTTCATTATTTGTTGATAAGTGCACATATATTTTGTTACTTCTTAGAGTCTTCTTTCTGTGTTTTTTTGTTTGTTTTTTATTCTTTTTTATAAATATATTTGATTTACTTATCTTAAGATAGTATTATGATTTTTATTAATATAAATACTTCAAGAAATGAGACTCTTAATACTAAAATATGCACAAGCTTGCATTGTATCTGTTAAATTAGTAATAGCAGCTTTGATTTTTTTTCTCTTATGGTTTGATAGTTTCAACAGTTTTATTAATATCTAGTTCTAATATATTCAGAGTAGTATAGTTTAGATGCTAATGAAGAAATTGATTTTATGGGTCAGGAATTTTTTTAAAGCATTTTATAACTGACTTACAGGCATTTAATTTCTAGTAAAGAGGAAGGAGTAAAGAGAATAATAGAAAGGTGAAGGGAAAAGTAATATAAAATGATAAGAATGTATTTACAAGCATATGCTGAACTAAAAATAACATCAAAATTCATAAATAATACTTGTAATAGAAGCACTTAGAGTGAAGCTGCTCCTTCTGCTCACTAAAATAAACAGGTTTTATATTTATTTACATAGCACATTCAATAATTTACCTTTTCTATTGAATAAGAGTAATGACAATTTAACATACTGTTTACTCATGATAATGTTTTTAACTCACTTATACATACTAAATGTTACATGTATTTCCTTTTCAAGAAAAATAAGGGGGAAAGAGAGGTAGATCCAGGTGGCAAAATTAGAAGGAAGAAAGAAATGAAGTGATTATACACTTTTTCATTAACAATAACTTACTACACATTCTATATATTTAATACTTATTTACTTATATATATATATATATATATATATATATATATATATATATATATATATATATATTATGTTTGATACATACTTTCATCAAATTTATAATTTCTCCACTAATTACTTATTTTATTAAAGTACTAAATAGCTCAAAATATTAGGTTTTGTTCTTTGTACTAATACTTCAGCTTATAGAACTGTAGGGTAGTGTTGTATAGTCTGATAGGTTTATTTTATTTACCTATTGGACTAGGAATTTTGATAAGCCCATGTTTGTAATTAATTTCTATTATTTACAACTTTATTATATATCTTATTCTATGTTTATCTTTGTTTTTTTTTTTTTGTTTGTTTGTTTTTATGGCCTGAGCCATTGATTTTTATACTCCACAACAATAAGAGGCATTTTGTTACTTACTGTGTCATATTGTTTCTTTCTTTAGATCTAGTATAGGTACACAATAACCAATTTATTATATAGAAGGATTTATCTTTATTATCTTTAAATGTTAATGGCTTAAATAATCCAAGGAAAAGATCAAACTTATTATATTATATAAATATGAATACGGCTAAAGTGATTTTATTTCAAGAAACTCATATCACACATACAAAAAAAGGATATGTGGGATACAAGTAAATTTAAAGTCCTAGCTCAATCTTCTTTTAAACTAAAAAAAAAGGAGTCGTGATTCGATGGAAGAAAAATATAGATTTTCCACAATTTTTTTATAAATATGAAGATCAAGACAGTCTACTTACCTTTACAGTTTTTAAGTTTAACAATAAGCTATAGACTTTACCAAATTTTTACTAGCTTCCAAGTATGGGACAAAGCCTTGACAAGAAACATTTAGACATCATACTTGATAAATATAAAGGCGATTTAATCATAGGTGGAGATTTCAATTGCATAGTGGAGGATTAGGTTAATAGTAATAAGAAGTAACTAAAACTGACCCTGTGAAAATACTTATAAAATAAATAGAATATTTTCATTTAAATGATGCATTCGATATGAAGGATCACATTCACTGATTTTTCCCATCAGGATTGCAGATATGGCACACAGACTAGAAGACTCTGTGAGGTCAGTTCTAAAAACAGAAAAAAACAATAAATCTAATATAAAAGACATAGAAACTTTAAATAAATATATCTTGATATCTTATCTTATAAATCAAATCCCCTCTCGAAAGATTAACAATTACCTCCTACTCTTTATCTCCTACACACATGCAAAATGTTTCCAAAAGAGTCAAGATGCAATCAAAAATTAATATTATGGAAATTAGACATGAAGGAAATAAAAAAACACCACAGATATTGGGGATATCCTTGATGCTTTTATATTTCATTAAACATCTCAAAATCTATATCCTAATTCTGAAACTATAACATTAATATTAAACCTTGATAATCTTAATATTAAGAAAATCTCACCAAATTTAAAAGATGATTTACATAATGCATTTCCTACAAAGAAATTAAAACAAAATAAAAAAATCCAATAAAGCTCCAGGCATGGATGGGATAAAACAGAAATACATAAACCCTTTTCTCCTCATATTATATCTTTTTCCATAAAAAATACTGAAATTCAATCTCAAGAAAAGATTCTACCTTCCTGAAAATATTCTTTAATTGTGCCTTTATTAAAAGAAAATAAAAATTCACAACTTTGCTCTTCTTACAGACCTATTTTACTTTTAAATAATGATTATAAGATGTTCATGTCTAACATTACTGATAGAATGAAAGACCCTATAGTTCAAGTGATTAATTATGATCAAACAGGTTTTATATTTCAAAGACAAACACATGATAATATTAAACACATCTTAACTCTTACATATTTTGAATAGACAAACTAAAGAAGTTGTATTAATATTAATCAGCTTAGATAATAAAAATCTTAGATCTATTTGATTTTCCTAAAAATTTAATTTCACTTTTAAACATAATACATACAAATAATGTTGTGTATGTTAAAATCGGTCCCTTTACTTTACAATATATTCCTCTGACTAAAGGTGTTAAACAAGGTTGCCCACTTTCTTCAATTTTATTTGCTTTAGTCATTGAAGTTTTTGCTATTTTAATTCAAACAAATCCAAGCATTAGTGGTATAGATATTTCTAATAATTACTCCTCTAAAATTATGTTATTTGCAGATGATATTTTGTTAACTCTTCCAAACTCAAGATTATATTTTCTTAAAGTAGGATCTGCTATAAATCTATTTAAATCTATTTCTGATCTCTACTGTAACCAATCTAAATCTAATTTTAAAGTAATAAAAAGAAAAAACTCAAATACATAAAAATCTTATCACTGGCAGCCAAGTCTCCTCACTTAAATATTTAGGTATTATATTATTGTCTAAGGATGAAATAATAAAAGTTAATTATGGTAATATCATAAATATAATAAATAATCTTATTTCTAAATGGAACAAGCTTATTATGTCATTGAAGATAGACTTCAATTAATAAAGATGTTTAATTTGCCTAAAATATTAAATATAACACAATCCTTGTTTCTCCTTCCAAATAAACAGCACATTAGTGAAATAAACAGCTATTAAAATGTCTTTGGTTTCCTAATAAACCCAGAATAGCATTTATTCAGCACAAAAAACCTTGATTCCTTGGAGGAATCAATTTTCCTGATATTAATACCTATATTAAAGCATCATTTTTTAAAATTATATTAAGCTGGCTTGATCCTAATTACAACTCTAACTGGAAAATTTTACATTTAGCTCTTCTCAATAACAACAATATTTTATGTGATCACAATTCAACTAATTTAGATAACTTCTTTTGGCATTATATTTGTAACTTCATCCAGTATAATCTCCTCCCCTACAGACTCAAGCTATTTAAATTCTGTACTAAAATCCTTTAGAAACATAATTCTCTCTAATATAGATGGTAATATCTTGTTTGACTCTATAATTCCTTCTAGCATCATCAAAAATGTTTTCAATAAAAATCACACTCATATACTTGCTATTTGGGAGACCAAGAATTGTGTTTGTTGGTATCATTGTCTTAAAAAACTTAAAGCCAAAGATGTTCGTCAACTTATTTCAGAATTTGACTTGAACCCTCAGGATTTGGTTATTATTACAAAATGTCAAAACTCATATGCAAGAATTATGTCTCACTCTCATTCTCATTTATTTATTTTATTTATTTTTATTTTATATTTGTTGACCAGGATAGTCCGAAAGGATGTATGTCCATTTTCAGCGGAGGTCCGGGGAGAAAAGCTCCATATTAAGACAATTTACAAGACAGAAATCATTTTAAAGAAAACCCCACATAATTAGTTTCCTCTATGACATCATATACAACAAATCAAAAAATTATAATTTAATTTCAAAACTTTCTAAAACATTTATACAATATAAAACAAATTTAAATGTTTAATTCTGGAATCATATTACTTTAGCCATGCCTCCTATTTTACCTCTCAAAATAAATCTCAGATATTATCATCTCTCAGGCATACTTCTTGGTCTAATCACTGGCATATATACACATGGAAATTTTTACATGGATCCTTTTAACTCATTATAAAATATCCAAATTCAATGGAAATAATAATATATTGTGTTGGAGTTGTTTACAAGAATGTAAAGCTGATTGGTTACATGCATTCTTTGACTGTTCCTCCACAAGCTTGTTTTGATCTAAGATAGATGAGTTCTTAAAAGCCTTTTTTTCCGAAACTTTTTTTATTATCCAAGTTTTTAATTTTATTTAATGCAAATGAGGGAGGTGATCTGAAAAATGTTATTTTTTCACTTATGGACAATTCTTGTAGTAATAAAAGCACAAGTTAATTGCAGCTGTGGTCTTCAACTTTGTTTTTTAAGGATACCATTGGTGTTTAATGGACTTGGCTTGGAAGGAATACTTTCGTGCTCGAATTTTGCTTTTATTCATGGTTTACAGTTTTGCTTGGTGTTTTGCAATTCTTGCAGTAGCAAGGAAACATATTACCAAGAAGTGGAGAATATCTACATATCTACATCACCATCTTTTGAGGACTTTCTTTCTTTCTTAAAAGAAACGGCACTCAGAGAGACTAAAGTTAAAGAACAAAGAATTCATCCCAATCCATTTACTAATAATCCTTGGACAAAAGTGATATTTCTTATTGACTTTTGCTAAATGAATTCTGCCTCTGATGTTAAAGCTCTGCTAGTTAGTGCAGAGGACTAAAGCTCTGAGCTGTTAATGAGCTGCTTCCTATGCCCAGGATACAGGGTTTGTTTCTTTATTAGGGAGGTTGGCAAAATGGTTAATGTATTTACCTTACAGACACAAGGTGATTGCTTTGATTCTCACATGGGGTAATTGGCTAGGCATAAAATGGCCCAGGGCAGTTTGCCTAGTACTAATCTATGAATCTAAAAAACCTAATGAGGAGGAAAATGAAAGAACTTCTAATGAAGAAATGGAGCCATAATATTATCATCTCTTATTCTCAGGCCTTTGTATACATTGTACATAGTTTAAATGTATTTCTCATTTGTGATTTCATTGTCTTATCATTTGCATTATATTATTATTACATTTGATTATTTATTACTTGTTCCTTGGTAAAAAAGTTAATAAAGTTTCTTTGAAAAAATATTCAAACAAGGACAAACAGCAATACAGCTCTTGAGAGATCCCCTGACCCTATTTTGCCCAGTGTACTGACTACTTTTGCCACAAGCTTTTTAGGAGTAGGGCACAACCTTTGAATCCTGTATTTGTCATTGCAAAAGGGAATGATTTGCCAGTGCAATATTTTCAATGAATGCTTCATAAAGCCTTGAGACAAATGGATGTTTACCGGCAATGCTTTCAGCCTGTTCTCTCAAAACATGAAGAACATCTAATTACAGAGGATGGATTGCTCAGTAGAATTTATAAAGAATGTAGTAAGATGAGCATTCAAGGATTACATGACTTAGAATACACACACATGTATAACACAAACAGTAACAAGAGAAAAAAGTAAGAGCAGTATAAAATACAACACTGAAATTCAATACACATAATGAAGACTACAATGACAAACTGAACAAGTATCACACTAGACAGAAAAAAAGTAGAAGATAAGAGTTATATTCAATGGTAGTACAAAAGTCATTTTGGATAATGAATAGGGATTGCAATATGGTTGTTCCTCTTGAAATTAGTCTCAAGAATAATCCCGGTGGTGAAACTGCAGTTTGTATTCAAAATGAATTCCTTTTGTTAAGAAGCTTTGCCTAAACAAGCTACAAAGTATAGTACTGCACAGCCATCTTCTTTTTTCCCTCTGTTGTGGTTTTTCAGTATGCCATTCTGCTTCCAAAGCTTGTAAGAATTACCTTTTGGGTAATGAAAAAATAACTAATTCTTACAATTTGGTGATCAGTTAATCACTGTGAGGCAGTTAGAAGTGGGCAATTTGCAGTGTTTATTTTACAGCTTATTCTCTATTAGCCCACTGCTGAATTTAAGGAAGTTTCAAAATTATTACAAGCACAGCTAAAGAGCACCACTGTCAGGTACTGGATCCTGTAAAATGCAAAGCACACATTTGTATAAGACCATTTATGCTACTAGCTGTTAACTGATGCACAGCTCTTAGAAGTTTAAAGGATTCATACTGCATTGTACAGACTTGATTTTTTTTTGGGGGGTGTTGGAACCAACTATCTAAACAAAATGATTTTTGATATAAGAAAGATTGTTTATTCAAATGTGAACTTTAGGGTGTAGGCACTGTAAAATATACATTGACTTACTAAATATAAGTCTGTTTAAATAGTCTTAACTGACAGATTGTGTAATGAACTTAAGTTATAATTTTTTTACTCAAAAATATGCACATATTTTTGCTGTACTAAAAATTTTTAATCCTCTAAAAGGCTTTCAAGACTGCCCTTTCCACACAGTTTCAAAAGTTGTCAGTTTACCTCTCATGCTGCAACAAAATTTATCTCCTAAACACATGCATAATCTTTCCAAAAGAGTCAAGATGCAATCAAAAATGAATAATATTTTGAAAATTCCACGTGAAGAAAATAATAAAAAAAAACACCACAGACACTGTGAAATTCCTTGATGCTTTTAGATTTAAATCCTAATTCTAAAACTACAACTCAGATTTTAAACCTTGATAATCTTAATATTAAGAAACTCCCGCCAAATTTAAGAGATGATTTACATAAGCACATTTCCTACAAAGAAATTGTAGACAAAATTAAAAAAATCAAAATTCAACAATGCTCCAGGCATGGAAGGGATAATAATAGAAATATATAAACCTTTTTCCTACACATATTACATATTTTTTCATAAAATGCTTATTGAAATTCAATCCCAAGAAACTATTTCATCTTTTTGGAAATATTATGCAATTGCACCTATATTAAAAGAAAATAAAAATTTGCGACTCTGCTCTTCTTATATACCTATTTCACTTTTAAATAATGATTATAAGATTTTCATGTCTATCATTACTGACAGAATAAAAGAACCTATAGCTCAAGTAATTAATTATGATCAAATGAGCTTTATATATCAAATATGACACTCATGATAATATTAGATGCATTTGAACTCTTATAGATTTTTTGAAAAGAAAAAAGAAAGAAGTTTTATTAATCATATATAACCAAGCCAATGGTGCAGTGCAAATGAAATTTATCAAAATACTAAAAACAAAAAAATGCACCCAACAGAGGGCTTTTGATATTTAAAATCCACCTTTTAATAATAATTCCATGCAATAAAAATCAGTATTAAGTGCTTTCAGCCCTGCAAACTGGGAACTTCATCAGAATATATTCTACATAGTATGTAAATCAGTTGAAATATACCTCAAGTATTCACCATTAGCTAGAACACTAGCCAATTACTGCTAATAATGAACTAGATGTGCACCTTAAAGCACAACACTCTTTAATAAGCCAGAAGGAAAATGTATTAAAATAAGAGTAAAAATAAAAATAAAAACTACTTTACTTTTTCATTTTACATTTTAAAACTGTTTACAATTATTATAATGCCTTTATCATAGAAAACCAGGTAACACTATATATACATTGTACATTATGAAATTAATCCTAGCACATTGTAAGTTATCAGCCTTTTCCTTCAGCACTGATACGCTAGAAATGTAATCATTTAGCCCATGGAGAAACATTGTAGCTAAGTTGCCACTGTAATTCCATCTTGTTTAAAACATTTTTCCAATCAACTCCTCTGGGTTCAGATTAATTTGCTCTAAAATTCCAAAAGTAAATTTCTTAAATTTCCTACATTCAGTAGAATGTTTAAATAAAGCATTGGTTTCCCTTTGGTTGTTAATGCCATATAGGTGCTCATAAATCCTATTTTTAAAGCTCATTCAGTTTTGCCAACATCAAAACTAGCACAACTTTCACATTTGGCCAGTAAGACTATTCTACACGTAGTACAGTTACCCCTCTGAAACACTATTTTACTTTTCATTGTATTATCCAGTATGATCACTGTTGCCTTAGAAATATATGCACATTGGTTACAACACCCACAGGCCTTTGCACCTTTCACAGTCTTATTGTGCATGGTGAGTTTAGTTTCTAAAAGTCTCTTAACATGTGCACCAGTTTTATTGATAAAAAAGGGTTCATCACCCAATGTTTTATAAACTTCTGGGCTTACTTTAAAGATGTTCCAGTTCTTCTTAATGACATTTTTTATTTCTCTAGAAAAGTGGTTGCATTATATTATACAAGCTTTTTCAAAATTTTGTGGGTAGATATGATCGTTTTTATTAATGTTGAGACCAATACCTAAAAGCGGTTTATATTTACCCACCATTCTTTGTACACTTCTTCAATAATGATTTCCACCATTTTCCTAAGGTGTCCCCTCGCACAGAACATATTATCTGTTTTTAGTAAATCATCCCTTACATTCTCAAAATGTGATGGCATTCTTGATACTTGGATAGCTTGTCCCTTTACTAGACTCCTTTTTTGTGACATTGGATGGTTGCTCAAAAAGTGTAAATATGAATAACAGAAAGTATCTTTATGATAGATGTTTGATTTAAAACCATCCCTGGAGTGGAAAATACTAGTGTCTAAATAATTGATCTTGGACGAATTACAATCATAGGTGAATTCCAAAAAATCTGTTGTGTTATTTAAATATTTTACAAAACTGCCCACCTCATTCCTATTACCTTTCCACAAGATAAAAATATCATCCAAAAATCATTTATATAAATGAATGTTTTTCCAAAATTCATAATTAAACAAATATTTATGTTCCTCCCTCAGAAGTACTATGTTAGCATATGCAGGGGCACATGCAGCCCCCATAGCTACACCTTTGATCTGTTAAAAGTATTCTCCTTCCAAAATCACAAAATTGTTCTCCAGTATCAATACCATAAGTTCAGTGACAAGTATAATTTGGTCATGACTCAATCCAGAACATGAAAATAGTGTTTATTCAAAAAATTCTAAACCCACTTCCTTAGGGATTACTGAAAAAAAGTCCTTGATATCTACCATTACAAATAAAAGATCCTTGCACCATATGTCATTTTTAATTTGTCCAAAAAATTTCCAGGAATCCTTCACTAAATGTGGTGTGTTCTCTACCACATGTTTTACCTACTGGTCAACTACTACCACCAGGGGATGTGTCTTGGAGGCACTGGCTAAAACTATTGGTCTGAAAGGGGGATTTTCAACATTTTTATGTATTTTTGGAATTCCAAAAATTGAGG
This sequence comes from Protopterus annectens, assembly GCF_019279795.1. NCBI lineage: Eukaryota > Metazoa > Chordata > Ceratodontiformes > Protopteridae > Protopterus > Protopterus annectens. The sequence continues at coordinate 988,926,502 of NC_056727.1, forward strand.
GGATTATAGGATTAGCATTTAATAAGAATTCATAGATTTCCAAACTTATCCACTGATTCAAAATATAGTCTTCCAGATAGAAATATATTCTGTTATAAGATATATTACTGTTGTAAGATATATTGATCTGGTTCCTAGAAACCTGAATATAAGTTTTCTCATTGAATAAAAGTTTCTGCATGTCGTTTGAATAATCCTCTGCACTGAAAATAACTATCCCACCCCTTTTATCTGGGGTCATGATGGTGTTGTCACACCTCAACTGTTGAAATAAAATGTTTTCGTCCTTAGAAAGAGTACACTGAAATCTTTCCTTACCTGACCAAATCTTATAAATGTCTTCCATTACTGCTCTTTCATATGCATTTAATAACAGGTGAAGGGGGGTTGAACACACTTGTCCTTCTCAATGTTTTATTGGTGTGATTGGAACCTGTTGACTGACCATTGTTCCTGTTCAAAAATAGAATACTAAAATTCATCTTTCTCATGTATAGTTTAAATTCCACTATACTGTCTGCTACATCCACATGTCTCCTGGGTGCAAACTTAAAACATTTCAAGAACAAAGAAAAAAATTCTTTTGAAATTACCTTACCAGTATAGTTATAAATATTGAAACTTTCTAAAGTGTGCACTATCCGGTCAGTGGTGTAAATTAGTTACTGTTCCTTCCCCTTCCCCTGTTGGAATGTCCTTTCTGAGGTTGGGGAATATAATTCAAGTAGGAATTCCTCCTCTCCATAGTCCTTTTTGCCAATCTCTCTGAGTGTCTGGGAATCTGAAAACCCTGCTCATATTCCTCACATACTACATTTCCATGGTTTCTTCCATCTTTCCTCTCTTCAACCCCCCATGCATCTTTCACTACCTTGCTATAACTAGTAGCTCCTACAAATCTGTTTTTCTTGTTATTAGCATTTTCATTGTTATGAGAAAATAGACATGAAACTGGGTAAATTGTTTTATTCCTACATTGTTTCATATCCCTGTCTAGTTTACGCATCTTATTTAAAAACAGACCACTACACCTCCTGTCTACTTTTTCTAGAATCTTTTCATATAATCCCTTATATTCATTGAAAAGTAGATCTGTTAAAATCTTTTTATGTAAACTTTCTACCTCCTGCCAAAGAGAATCCTTAAGCTCTTCTTTCTAATATAGAAAATGTATTTAAAACTTCAATACCACATTTATCAAACAGGCATATAAAATCAGCAATCATTTGTTCATCATAAATCAATCTATATGGAAACTTGAAAAAACACAGATCTTGTGGTACAATATCAAGTTTAATACATTCTTTCAAGTATGAGATTTCTATTTGCAAACTTTTAAACTTAACCTTTTATTCAAAGTAGAATAAGAAGTCCTTCAAAGAAGGAAAATTACTATTATCATTACTGCAATAATTGTCCACATTCTGCCCTTCTGGTACTTGGAAGCATTAAGCCATCTCCACAATACCTTTAAACCTTTAATTATCACTCCCAGATAAATTTAAATCAGCAATTTGTCCAACACCACACTGTTTTTCAGTAGAAGTGTAAAATCGTTCAGTTGTACGTGGCCTCACATTGGGACCCAAATTAAAGGAGAACAACGGGATAGTAAAGCAGATTGCTCAACCTGCTGTCTCTTTTAGTCCCTGTTATTTAATCCTGGATCAAAAAATAATCACCACAGCTTTAAAAAGTAATCCACTTTACTGTTTTAGTTTCAGTTTGAAGACCAAGTTGAAAAACCTCTAGCTGGCTCTTAATTGCTGATGTCATGTCTGCCAGACCCCTTGTTGTAGTTACCAGGACGTTTACTCCCACAAAGTGATGTGACCACTGCCTTATTTGCATGCTGTATAGAAGAGGCAGTTAACCTCCCACATAGTGATAATTTGCAATGACCATATGTACACATTAATTGCATCTTTTTACATAGGATGCTGATGTCTGTCATTAATAGACAACACTACATAAGATTACATGAAGTATATGATACCTTAATCTTAAATTACCACTTAAAAAAAACATGAGACTACTGTCATGCAAGTACGTGAAATATATCATGTTTATAGTCTATCAGTTGTTAGTTATTTAACCAAACTGGAAGGAAAGAAACTGGGAGTTTAATGGTTTGCAAAGCTGTGATTTGTCGCAGTGCTATGGAGCTCATATCTAACTTTGACAGCAGGAGTGCAACAAAAAGGTGCCCCACTGTAAGGAAGAAAAGGCTGTGCCAAAACAGTACATTAGTCAGGTCACCTGCTGTGAGCTGTCAATCACATGCAGATAATGGGACAAATTACCCTTAGCACCGTGGATGAAAGAACGAAATGGTCAAGCAAATCCATCACAGTCCTCTAGCACCAAACAGTTCACTTATAACCAATCCAATGGTGCAGTGCAAATAAAATTGATTAAAATACTAAAAATAAAAAAATCACCCAACAGAGGGTCTTCCAAGTTTAAAATCCACCTTTCAATAATAATTACATGCAATAAAGAACAGTATGAAGCACATTAATCCCTACAAACCAGTAAATGTTTGTCAGTCTGATACAAATAGATAGGGGTTAATGCAGAACAGACCATCGAACAGATAGTATCCATTGAAGAATGTGCATATAGTACCTGGCAAGAGGAACCAAGAGTATAGCAGCTGCCATGGACTCCAAAGCTCATAGAATCAACCTGGCAGGAGGAGATGGAAGATTCAGAATGGCTTGAACTTGAAATTCCAATGTGTTGATGACATGCTGTGGCAAAGCAGCTATTTGGGTAATGGTGTTCAGTTGGACTCCAGTGAACTCCAAGGTTTGAACCGGAAGTGGTTGTGACTTGTCCAAGTTTATGGTAATGCCTAGGAATTGGGGCAACTGGTAAAGATAGTCTCTATCCTGAGTAAGTTGACGCTGAGTGGGGGCAGTCAGGAGCCAATTGTCTAAGTATGGGAATACCTGAAACCCTTGCAGTCAGAGATGAGCTGCAACCACTGCCATACATTTGGTAAACACCTGGGGGACTGTGGCTCTGAACTGGAAGTGATTGGCTTCCAGGCAGAAGTGCAGATGACTTCTGGACTGCCTGTCTATTTTTATGTGACAGTACACATCCTTGAAATCCACATAACATATCCAATCATCCTTCCTTAGCAACGGGAGGATGGACTGAACCGTAACCATATGGAACTTGACTTTCTTCACATACAATTTGAGATTGCTTAGGTGCAAAATGGGCCTTAGGTCCTCTGTTTTCCTTGGCACCAAAAAAGAAATGGTAGTAACTTCCAGACCCCTTCTGTTTTGTTGGAACCTCTTGGATTATCTAAAACCCTAGTTTTGCAGGCCTCCTCTGATTCTTGGGCAGTGTCTCCCATTATAGCCTCCTCCTCTGCCTCTGGAGGAGTACTCTCCACTTTGATCTGGAAAGGAACCTTACGACTTACAGAACCAAGTTTTCTTAGCCCCTCTTTGATTCCTTGAGTAGGTTCATTGAGGGGTGGAAAACTTTATCCCCACGGTAGACAAGATCTTACCTTCTTGCTCACTGCGGTTTAGTGGGTCCTTAACTGATTTGACAAAAGACGCCTTAAAGGGCTCAGCAAAATCACAAAGCCTCATCCAAGCATGGCTACATATTACAATGTCAGTGCTGGCTGCTTTTGAAGATCCTTTCATGGAGTGGGAAACAAGCCTCATGGAAGAATTTGCTATGGAAGTAAGAGTGGTTAGCTTAGGAGAAATTTTATCAAACTGCTCCTTAAGCATTCACTCCACCAAGGATTCACAGAGTTCTTTAACCAAGTCTCTCTGAAGGCAAACAAAATGTGCCAAGTAATTGAGTGCCCTCAGCAAAAACATAGCTGAGGCATAAGTGCACTTCCCAAACTTGTCCATTGCACTGGACTCCCTGTTCAGCAGATGGACATTTGAGTTTTGCTGGGTGAGGTCTTTCTTGGTAGCAGCTGCCACCACCATAGCTTCAACTGGGATGCCCTTACTCCAGAAAATACGGTCCTCCAGGGGAGAAAGAATTTTGTCCAGTTGCTTTGGTACTAGTTTAATGGCGTCCAGCTCCTTCCAGGCCTGACGGGCAACAAGGTCTATAAGAGTGTCCACTGGAGGGACTACCCAAGATGTAGATGATCCCAGCTGAATGCCTAAAGGAAAATGGATTCCTTAGAAGAGGGGTTTTGAGAAGACCAACCACCTTTTAACTTCAAGATCTTGAAGATGTCTGCGAAAGAGACATTGTCCAATGGTGATTTGGGAGACCCTCTCCCTCATCGTAATCTGTGTCCTCAGTGAGGGACTCCATAGGGGAGTCCAAGTGCCTCCTTTTTTATGTCCTCTTCCATGGGATCTCCTCAGTGGGGTATTCTAGAGAAGAGTCAGAAGAGGAAGGGGCCACCTCTGGTGCAATGGGCTACAGGTCCTTCAAGGCAGGCTGACCCTGGACAGAAGTGGTAGATCCAAGGTCCCAATCCAATGTAGGCACATGGGGAGGAGCAGTAGTTAAAGGGTTCAGCACTCTGCTAATACAGAAGGCCTTTTCTATAACCTGGATGGCCAAAGGTTCTAGTGAGACCCCATCAAACTCCCTAGGAGTGGAGGAAGCTCACCAGAAACCTGGCTCCCAAACAGAACCAGACCTGTGATGTCAAGGACCAAGGCTCCAAGTCAGAGGGACAGATCCGAGAACATTGGAGCTGAGTCGCACCCCTCGGATAAGGCTATGACATCTTGGATCCAGGATGCACTTTGATCTGAAGATCTCAGAGCAAAGGTAGTCAAGGTAATGGTTGGGGTTGAGGAAGCAACAGCCATCTGATCCAATGCCGAGTCCCTCAGAAGACTATTGTCCTGGGGCTCAGAAACTGAAACACAGATTGGAGAAGGAGAAAATGAACTGGATAGGACAGGTTTGGATCCATGAGGGGAAGGAGCTGGAAGAACCCCCATCTAAATCTGGTCCTTGATTATTGATCTGACCATTTTGTTCACATTGTCATAAAGGCTCTGAAAGGATCTAGAGGAAGCCACTGAAGATGGACGAGAGTACCCGGGGGTCTGTAAGATTTCTGAAGGCACTGAAGAAGAACCTGTTGTAATGGATCTCCATGAAGACCTAGAACAGGACTTCAGATCCAGAGATCTAGAGATTCTAAGGGGTTGAAGACTGCTCGGATCCAGGGACTTAGGATCTGGAGACTAAGAAGATGTTGAAGGCTCACTTGGAGCCATCAAATCAATCAGATCCAATGAAGACAACTGTGACACCCGTGCACTGGTGCAGTAATCAAGGAGCCTCAATCCTCACCACTAGCACCAGTGAGGGGTGTGCATATTGGGGGGATAACAAGTACACACACACAATAAAGTACAATTTCCCTTAACAGCACACAGAGAGCACAGTCAGTCTGGGACTGGTTTCTCCCTTTCACTCCAGCTCCCCAATAAGACTTCCCACTGGCACAGCTATAGGGTCCAGATCTCAGCCTAATGGTCAAGCTAAAACCTCCAGCACCCTCTCTGTCCAACCAGTGTTTTGTGTCCCTGCCCAAGTAGCTGACACACACACACACACACACACACACACACACACACACACACACACACACACACACACACACTTTGAGATATGAGTTATATACAAATGCACAGACTCTCTTGGGGAAGGCTGGCACAGGTTCTATAGCTATGCCCCTTTCTCTCCCAGACTATAAGGTAGTACTGACTGCCAACAACCACTATTATCAGCTACTATAAGGCCCTTCCCAAATGGTGACCAATTTCACTGTGTAATATTACTGTTATTCAAATAGTAAGTGTGCCGAACGGCAAGACTATTGGGGAGCTGGAGTGAAAGGGAGAAACCAGTCCCAGACTGACTGTGATCTCTGTGTGCTTGGACAGTATCACCAAATACATGCAATGTACTCTAAGAGCTCAGATTATCTCTACACAAAACAGCCACAGTTGAAAGGTTTAAAAATATTTAATAATAAATAACAAAAACACAAGACAAATCTCATCAATTCAACACAGTGCTAATCAAGAGTTCAGAAATCACAGAAACATTACAATATTGTAGGATACTCTGACATAAATATAGCAAACAGACTAATCTGGCTTATTATATCTATCTCTAAGAGGAATACTAAGTTCTAAATAACTTTACTTACAGAGCAAAGCAGTGCTGGTGAGTGTCAGATCTAGATCAAGATACAAAATGCTCAGTCTTTCTCTCTCCGAGAAAGTCTTAAATTGACAACACCCAGTATGGCTGATTCATTTCACATTACATCATTTTATCACTTGTCCTTTAGTTCACTGGCTAACAGAAATTCAAAATCTACATTTCTTTGTAAGCTGCACCTGGCCAGGAAGCCAGAGAAATAAAAGACACTTTTACATGCAAAACCTTAGTAATTATCTCTTAAATTAAGACAATAGAAAGAATTTGCTAGCACATACATCCTGTCTCTGAGCTTGAGATCAAGCACAGTTGTAATTCTTTCTTAATAGCTTTCTTCTAGCAGGGTGCACTGTTGTTACATTATTGAAGTTCAGCATATAACACAGTTTTCTTACATTTAGTTTTCTTACATTTGTAAAATCAAGCCTGTGGATTATATTAATATTTACAATGACATAAAATTATCTACAAAATTCTATCTAGCTAGGCTGGCAGCCTTCACATATCTCCCCCCCCCACTGCCCCAGAGAACTCAAGCTAGTTTTTTAACTGACCCTTGAGAAACGTTGCTTGAGAGGGGTAGGTCTATCTGAGTATAACTTACCCCATTGCCTGTCTTGAGAGCCCATCTGCTTTGGCATTGCTAATTCCACTGCGGTGCTGCACTGACATATCATATGCTTGCAACCCTAGGCTCCATCTTAGCAACTTGGCATTTTTCTGGCTAGCTCAGTGTAACCATGTTAGGGGATTGTGTTATGTAACTACAGTGAATTTTCTTCCATACAGATAAGGTTGAAGTTTCTGCAGTGTCCACACTATGGCTAGACATTCCTTTTCTACAGCTGCATAGCATTCCTCCCTGGGTTGAAGCCTATGACTGAGATAAACCACTGGGTGCACTTCTCCCTCTGAAGAAATCTGGCTAAGTACAGCCTCCACCCCATGGTTTAAAGCATCCACCTGCACAACAAATTATTTGCTGTAATCTGGACTGGCTAACACAGGGGGTCCTCCCACAGGTACTTTAAGCTTCTGGAATGCCTGTTCACATGCTGTGGTCCACACTACCTTATCTGGCCTGTTTTTCCTTGTCAGGTGTGTGAGGGGTGCAGCTATGATACTACAACTGGGGATGAACTTTCTGTAGTACCCTGTTGTCCCTAAGAATGCCCTAATCTGCTTTGTGGTAAAAGGTGCAGGCCATGCCTGAATAGCTTCCACTTTGGCAGGTTCCCGCCTGATCTTATCACTCTCCACTCTATGTCCCAGGTAGGAGACCTCTGCCATACCCAGGAAGTTAAAGACATGAAAAAAGAACCCTAACACACCTCAGAAACTAAGGGGAAAAGGAAGGAAGTTAAAATATACTAAAACACTAAGTTTAAGTAGAAAAAGGATAGAAAATATCAAAACACTACCACTTGGCTGTTCAAGCTCTGGAAACCACATCTGCACACACTGGCAGCAAATGAGATCTGAGAAGGTTGGGTTAGGGGCAGAGGATTATGGGTAAGGGAGGAGCTTGGGCCTGGAAGCCAAAGTATGTGGGAGGTGGGTGAGTTGGATCCAAGGATCAGATCCGTGACCCATCAGTGAATCAGAATGGGAAAGGCAACATCAGATATTGATCATTTAATTTCAGAACTTTACAAAACATTTATAGAATATAAAACAAATTTAAATTTTAAATTCTGGAATAATATTACTTTAGGCCACGCCTCCTATTTTACCTCTCAAAATAAATCTCAAATATTATCATTTGTCAGGCATACGTCTTGGTCTCATCACTGTCATATATTCACATGGTAATTTTTACACAGAGCATTTTAACTCCAAATAAAATATCCAAATTCAATGGAAATAATAATATATTGTGTTAGAGATGTTTACAAGAATGTAAAGCTGACAGGTTATATGTATTCTTTGACTGTTCTTCCTTGAGCCTGTTTTGGTCTAAGATAAATGATTTCTTAAAAGTCTTATTTTCTGATACTTTTTCATTATCCAAGTTTTTGATTTTAATTAATGTAAATGAGGGAGGTTATCTGAAAAATATTAATGTGCTTCTCTTATGGAGAATTCTTGCAGTATCAAGGAAGTGTATAAAATAGGCATTGATAATGCCTATTTTAATATGTCCTATGAAGAGAAACTAGCATTGTATGAATTAAAGCATTTGAACAGCATAGAAATAAGACCAGCTGATAAAGGGGGAGGGATTGTGGTCCTCGATAAAATGCTTTGTTTGAATAATATGCGATTACTCCTCAGTAATCAAGGGACATATGCCCTTTAACATCATTAGGTTTGAAGATGGTGATAGAAAAAGTGCAGTTCTATGTTTTTGACCTCTTAGAAACTGGCATGATATCTGAATCTCTCTTTGATTACTTTAATGTTGAATTTCCAGTAGTGCCGTTATTATATGGTTTGCCTAAAGTGCACAGACATCTCCAGAATCCACCTATGCATCCCATAGTTTCTAGCAGGGGTTGGGACAGAGAACCACTCTCAATTTTCATGGAGAAGAATCTGCATATATATTTGAATGATTGTGGAACAGTACTCAAGGACACTAAAGAATTTCTAGGTGATCTGAATAGATACCTTGAACATATATCTGACCCATATTTTTTGGTAACTCTTGATATAGAGTCCCTGTTTACCGTTATCTCCAATGACTGGGGGATTGAGAGCATCAGAGATTTGCTGAAAAGCAAAAATGCAGAAGAGAGTACGATCAGACTTCTGTGTGCCCTCCCTGAAATCATTCTGGAAAACAATGTATTTTTGTTTGGGGACGATTGTTACATACAGAAGGTTGGCGTGGCGATGGGCACAGCTTGTGCCAATAGCTACGCCAACCTATCATAGGTTCAATGGGAGATGAATAATGTACTCAGTAATAACATCTACTGTGACTCCATCTATTGGTATAAACATTTTGTAGATGACATTTTTCTCGTGTGGCGAGATACAGAGGAGAGATTGAATGAATTTTTGTGTTACCTCAACAGCATTACTAGTTTCTTGAAATTCACATATAAGTACTCTGAGAGAGAAATAGATTTCTTGGATGTCAAAATTAATAGGACATACACTAAAACAGTTTCCACTAGCTTATATAGAAAAGATGTAAGGAAAAACAATTTTTTACATCATGGCAGTATGCACCCCAGACACGTTAAAACTAATGTATTAAAAGGCCGGGTTTATCGCATTATGCGGATACACAATGATGACCCTACTCTAGCTACAGCCTTACAGACTCTGAAACAAGAATTTATTGAAAGAGGATATAAGGCACATATAATCGATTCGGTAATTAAGAAAGCATGGAAAAAGAGGACAGGTAGATGCAAACCATATTACTGTAATGCAAACGCAGGTGCACACGAAACAAATACATGTACAAGTAGTCTTCCTAATGCTAATAAGTTAAGAATGACACTAACTTTTGCCAGTAACATCCATATAGTTTGTGATGTCATTAAACAAAATTGGGGGATTCTATCAACGGTACAGGAATTGGATGGGATAATAGATAAAGCTCCGAGTTTTACTTTTAGGAACAACAAGACTTTGAAGAGTCATCTTTGCTATAAATCCTACAGTACCTTGGATAGAATGCAATCAGATCAAGTAGGTACCTACATCTGTAGGAGATGTACGGCCTGTTCATATATACATGTAGGAACACATTTTGTACACCCACATTTAGGCTTTACAATAGATTTTTCTTTCTGTGCAGACTGCCATACTAAAAATGTGGTTTATTTCTCCTACTGCACTGTGTGTTTTCACTACTACATTGGGAAAACTAATCGTCCGTTGAAAGATAGGATCCTAGAACATATACATGATATTAGAAATGTGAAAGAAAGTAGTGCATTAGCCATGCATGTAGCTGAAAAAGATCTGACACATACATTTAGATTTATGGTATTGGAAATAATAATAACTAGTAAGAGGGGAGGGAATATAAAAAATCGAACTGAAGCAGCAGAACAAAGATGGATTTTGCGCTTAAAACCAGACAAGTCACCTGGTTTAAATACCACGGTATCCTTCAAACCATTTCTAAGAGCCAGACCATTAAAACATTAAGTATAATACATGTAGCCTTTTGGCAATGATTAGTTTGTATAAATAATAGATATATATTTTTTAATGATTTTTATTATTTTTAGGTCATGACTTTATGTCTATATTATTGCAGGCGTGATTGTTCTACTTTATTTACTTTAGAGATTTAGAGTTTTAAATTGTTTTTCATGCATTTTTAAGATGTATTTGGTTCAACAGCAATGCTTTTTAATTCTGTTATATCTTTAAGGTAATTAGTATAGGCTAATTGATTTGTCATATGTCTTTGGATTATATATTTAAGTAGATGTGTGTGAAGTTATTTTATATGGTCTGAAGAAGTGGAACTTTATCTGTGAAAGCGCTTACCCTATTTCATAAAAGGATTACCATTTGTTTTCAGCTCCGTTGTGTGGAACAACTGTGTTTTGGTTTTACATTATATTACTAAGAAGTGCAGAATATCTACATATCTTTTGAGGACTTTCATTCCTTCTTAAAAGAAACAGCACTCAGACAGACTAAAGTTAAAGAACAAATAATGCATCCCAATCCATTTACTAATAATCCTTGGACAAAACTGATATGTCTTATTGACTTTTGCCAACTGAATTTTGCCTCTGATGTTTAAAGAACCTAATGTGGAGAAAATGAAAGACTTTTTAATGAAGAAATGGAGCCATAATACTATCATCTCTTGTTTTCAGGTATTTGTATAAATGGTACATAGTTTAAATGTATTGTTCATTTGTAGTTTCATTGTTTTATCATTTGTATTATATTACTATTACATTATTTGTTTTGGGGCAAAACATTTCATAACGTTTCTCTGGAAAAAAAAACTGTTCAAACAAGGAGATATACCCATAAACATTCTTAAGAGAGCTCCCCTGCCCCTACTCTCCAGTGTACTGACTACTTATGCCACAAGCTTTTTAGGAGCAAGACACAACCTTTGAACCCAGCATTTGTCACTGCAAAAGGGAATGGTTTGCCAGTGCAGTATTTTCAATGAATGCTTCATGAAGCCTTATGACAACTGAATGTTTACCATACATATTTACAGCCCATTTTCTCAAAAGAAGCAGAGCATCTAATTAAGGAGGATGGATTGCTCAGTGGAATTTATAAAGAATACAGTAAGACGAGTATCCAAGGCTTATATGACTTAGATTAGGATATATATATATATATATATATATATATATATATATATATATATATATATATATATATATATACACACACACACATACACACACACGCACACACACACACATACATACATACACACACACACACACACACACACACACACACACACACACACACACACACACATACACACACACACACACACACACACACACACACACACACACACACACACACACACACACACACACACACACACACACACACACACACACACAGGTACAAGACAACAAACAGTAATGAGAGAAAAATATGAAGATCAGTATAAAATACAACACTTAAGTTCAATAAGTTTAATACACATAATGAAAAATACAAAGACAACTCAACAAGTATCACATTAGACAAAATGTAATATTAATGAATATGGACTGGAATATGGTTGTTACTCTTGAAATTAGTCTCAAGAATAATCCCTGGGGTGAAACTGCAGTTTGTATTCAAAATTAATTGCTTTCGTTAAGGGGCTTTGCCTAAACAAGTTGCAAAGTGTAAGTACTGCACAGCTATCTTGTTTTTTTTTCCTCTGTTGTGGTTTTCCAGTATACCATTCTGTTTCCAAAGCTCATATGAATTATCTTTTGGGTAAGGAAAAAAATAACTAATTCTTGCAATTTGGGGATAAGTTAATCACTGTGAGGCAGCTAGAAGTGGCCAATTTGCAATGTTAATTTACTTCGCAGTTTTTCCTCTATTAGCCCACTGCTGAATTTAAAGAAGTTGTCAAAATTATTACAAGCACAGCTAAAGAGCACCACTGTCAGGTACTGGATTCCGTGATATGCAAAGCACAAGTTTGTGTAAGACCATTCTATTAACTGATGCACAGCTCTTGGAAATTTTCAATGATTCATACTACATTGTCCAAACTTTAATTTGTTGTCAGTTTACCTCTCATGCTGCATACAATTATCTTTCTTCTTCTTCTAGGAGGGTTTGCAGCCTGCAAACATTGCTGCTTTGTGCAGACAATAAATAGTCAAGACACCTTTGGATGCCACTAGGTAAGCTGCTAAAACCATCTGCACCACTCAGATTACAGCCAGTGCTACTACTAAAGGAAAAGGTCGCTTCATGTGTTAAAAATATTTCAGGCTTGTTAAAGTCATCACATCTTCATAGATATGGTTTTCTCATGAACAGCTTGCCATCTTTTGAAAAAATAACCATTTAAAGTTTACTGCTACAGTTCCTTTCAGTCAAGACTAACCTATACTGATAACTCGAGCTGCTGACTTAGAAAAATTATCCAACAATTGTGGCTTAAGCCCTGTTGCAAACTAGCTACTTACTGTTTGGGGGGTTTCTAACTGATTCCATTTAAAGCACTGTCTTGAGGTTGACTAGCTAAAACAAAAAGCCTGCATATTGTTTTTTCTGTTTTGGTGACTAGCACCACTCTGTTTAACTATGCTATTCATGCCTTCTCTTCATTTTCCACCTTGCTCCCATTTCCACCCCTCCATATAATTACATGTATATACTTATAACCACTCCCACTAAAATACATCACCATCTATAATCCAATCAGCAATAAACTTAACCAATTTCAACATCTACTAAATTTATCATACTTAACTAGCCCATAAACTGAACCTCCCTATATCTTCTATCCCTCAGCCATATCTCCCATTCCTCCATCTTATCATAATTTCACTATTAATCTTACTGTTAAATCTTACTGCTTTCCACCACATAAGATCATTACAAACAAACTCAGTCTTATCTACCGACACAAAACATGCTCTCACTATAGTTCTATTTCCCCATCACTATATATAGGTTCATAGGTAGGTACTAGGCTATCGGCCCAAGGGCCTAAGTAAGCCTAGCCAACAAGGTTCCCTGGCTTACGCCACCCAAGAAAGTTAATTTCCTATGCCCCTGTCGAGCAGAGCCACAGAAGTGATCCCCGGGGTGTATTTCCTATTTCCCATCCACTCATCAAGATTTTTCTTGAAGAGTGCTAATGAGGAACTTTTCTTGACATAGATGGGTAGCTTGTTCCAGAGTATAGGAAATCTCTGGGACAGGAATCTATCCCTACAGCATGTCCTGTTTATTGTGGTGACAAGGTTTAGGTCCCTACAGCATGTAGCTCGGAGGGATTGGGATTTCTTTAGGTGTAGCATGTCCAACAGCTCTGGGTTTAACATAGCTTTATATGTTAGGCAGAGATCTCCTCGGAGTAGGCGATATGCTACAGTGTAAAGCTGGAGTTTTTTGAGAAGGTCAGTGTAGGGCATCTGTTTGAGGCCAGTAATCCTCTTTATGAGGTACTTCTGTGGCCTTTCCAGCTGCTGCAGATGTCTTGTGAGTTACATTCCAAAAGGGGCATTGTATCTGCAAAGTAATTGAATTCAAAAAATTGCAACGCATAAAACTACAAAACAATAAATACAAATATATCAGACTTACTTTTTGTCTTCCCCTTCTCAATAATTCATAAAAGAATATGTAATTGCACACAAAATCAAGCATGCATGCTGTCCTCGGTCCCTAATTACTATTTACTCCTGTATCTCTGTAGAGATATACACCCATATCTGGCCCACTCAGTCTACACATCCATCTATCACTAAATAATTTGAAACTGGTCATCCCAAGCACTATGCCATCATGTCTCACTTTCTTTCATCTAAATATTCTTAGTGTTTCCAATAAACCACCAAAACTATAAACATTGGTCTCCTCACATAAACCAGATATTTTAGCCCTTATGGAAACCTGGTTAAAATTCTCCAGTAAAGATATGAAGAATTTCTCCCATAGGGCTATAATATTATCAGGTCTAGCTATTATTTATGTTAATGCCTTAGAGCTCTATATCTACACTCATACAGTGCCCAGATTTGACAAAGCTGGAATTTTGTTTGTCTTACCAAATACCATTTCCTCTGTTACTGAAGATATACTATCATGGACCGCAAGTAAACTCATCCAAGAAACCATCATACTTTGTTATTTTAACAATTGGACTACTTAAAATGATGGTTCGAACACCATCAGTCTATATAGCTTTACTCGGTTAATTAATTCACCCACCAGATTCAATAAAAATACCAACAAGAATACAGTTTTTAATTGAGTTAAAGCAATGCCCCTGACAAAATCTTAGCTACAGGCTCACTTCCAGACTTCCTAAGTGATCATAATGCCACATATGCTATCCGACAATGCACCAAAAACTATAAAAAAAATACAATCTAGTCTGAAAATTGACAAACTTCAGTTTAACCTCATTAAGCTCTAGCCTTAGATAAATCAGCTGGTCTTCTCTAAAAAAAACTTATCTGTAGATGAAGCAGTTGAAAAATCTATCTTTTTTGCCTTCTGTCAATTCCTAATAGTCATGTGCCACTAAGAAAACAATGTGTCAGATCTAATCCAGTCCCTTGGCTTACTAGAAATACTGAACAAATAATGCAAGAAAGAGATAAAGCATGGCAGTAATGCTATAATGTGAAAACTGAAACCTACTACCAGTCATATAGTCAGCTGAGAAATCTCTCCAAGAATCTCATCCAAACTGACAAAAAAAGTTTTTTTTTTTTTTTACCAAACTCCAAAATAATAACCTTTCTAACCCAAAAGGTTATAAACAAATTCTAGAAACCTGAAAACAAGCCTAAACATTGTTCAACAATTCAACTTCCACTTCATCCAAGTTAACATCTGCAGCACTTAATAATCTAGTAGATGACTCATTAGATAACCCTTCAGTTCATTCAGAATAGTACCTTAACTTTTTATCTTCATTTAGTCCCAACTACAAATATACAAAAACTGCTATCACAGCTGAAGCTTACAACATTAGTAGCCAGACTTCCTGCTGAATACTTAAAATCTACTGCAGATGCCATAGCCTGCCCCATATTGATACACATCAAAAGGTTCATATATATATATATATATATATATATATATATATATATATACATATATATATATATATATATATATATATATATATATATATATATATATATATATATATATATATATATATATATATATATATATACTATACCATTACATAAAGGAGGAAAATCAGTAGAATTATCCAACTATCAACCAATAGCCATATTTTCTCCCTCGTCAAAATCCTAGAAAGATGTGTACATCTCCAACTGAAAAGTATCTACTAGAGTAATGATCTAGTCTCCCTCACCCAACAAGCCCTTTGCCATTAACATAGCACTACTACAGCTCTTCTATCCTTCTGCAACAAAATAAATCAATTTAGAGATGAAAGTAAACTAGCATCTTTCACACTCCCAGATGTATCAAAAAACATCTGATACGGTCTTCCAAGCTAAATTACTACAAACATTACACTCCCTCGGTCTCTCCACCTCTATCCTAGTACAGTTTAAAAATTCTCTCTTAGATAGGACACAATGTGTCAAATGGCAAACATGGTATTCCTCCTGTCTACCCATAACCATTGGTGTCCCTTGGGGCTCAATCTTATGTCCTCCCCTCTTCAATTGTTTTACAAACAACATTCATATTGCAGTGGGGCAAGGCTCCTTGGTTCAGTAAGCAAATGAGTCCATGTTAATCTGCGCAGCACCAAGCATGCCATTGCAGCATACTATTACACAACAACCTTACTCCTCCATTGAATCTTTTTTGAACACATCTAATCTTCTCATAAACCCAAGAAAAACAAAATAAAACAAAAATTCTACTTTTCATCCCCAAAACTATGCTCTAATCACAAAAAAACACATTTACTATATCATCTGCACAAAACAATATAGTTCAGGTTATCACAGAAACTAAATTACTTGGGGTCACCAGAAATGATTATTTAAAATTTGACCTACAAATCCAAAGTACTATAAAAATGCATAAAACTAGATCTCATCTACAAAGCATCTCCCTACCTCACCTTGCTATCTAGAAAGACCACTGCCCTCTCATAACTATTTCCAACTTTTCCTATGCATCTCCCCTATTTAACAAAACTGGAACAATGTTATAATAAAATAGCAAAATTTGCTACCCGACTTCCAAGTAAAACCTGTCATTGCCTAGCAACCAAACTGGTTGGGATTCCCCAACTATAAAAAATTCAGTAAACTTAAAACTGGCACAAAGTATACTTCATCATCCTTACAAATGTCCAGCACTGAAGACAGTAATGTTGTGGTACTTTTATTAGAAGGCACAATAGCTTAACAAAACCTAGAAATTCTCACCAAACAATCATCTAAGTAGTAGTAAAGCCTTTCACATTCTGTTATACCTATTAACCTAATGGAAGTTCTAAACATTATCATTGCAACAGTAAAACTAAAATGTACCTCTGTTTAATATGATTTCCAGGCTCTATCTCTTCTGGGTTTTTCCTTTATATACCAATTTTTGTATTTTGCCTTGTACTGTATTGTATGACAGCTTGTAAGACTTAATATACTTACATTCACTGCTGCAGTATTCTTAAGATATGGGGATTCCCTGCCGTGTAAGAACAACATCTAGCCAGTCTACCAAAGAATCCTGTTGCTCTAAAGGTACACCAAACATCATCCAAATGCTCCTTGTGTAGTGCAGGGCATAAAGGTGACATTCAGGCCTACCACAATCAGAACTTATTTTCTGCCAGTCCAAACGTATCTTTTCATTGTCAGTCTGTTTACGTGCGTCCCCATCCATTTCTGGCAGTTAAATGCATTTTCATTCTCCAGTGACTACATACGCCTGTTTGATAACTTCTTTGTAGTTACAGATAAGTGCCCCATTGGGAATTTTACTTTCTCTTGTCTTGTTTTGTGCTCCTTGGGGTTAATGTCATCCAGGAAGGGTAAATGCCAGTGTGGAAGACAGATTCCCTATAAAGACTGCCACAATAAGTGTCTTTTTTGCCTAGGAGCTTCTAATGACCATATATCTTGCTCAATTTGTCAGGTGTTCATCCCGAAAACCCTTCACACTAGACTTTCTTCCCTTTCCTTGTATCTTAAGAACCAGCGTCTTAAGTTTCTCACTAAAGATACAATGGAAGGACGCTTCCACCCCGAGGGTCAGCCATTATGGATGGTGAACTGTGCTCAGCCTTCAATACTATTCCCCACTTGGGTATAAGAGATAAACTCTCAACTAGGCATAAATCCATATGTGACTAGATGGGTTGCAAACTGGCTCACTGATAGAATCCACCTAGTCAAAATTGGAAAGCCACCTCAAGCAGGAGACCTGTAAAAAGCGGTGTACTCCAGGGATCGGTATTGGGGCCTCTGTTGTTTGGGATACAGTTTTCTGAGGTGCAGGCCAAAATCAGTGTGGGATATGGCTGACCAAGTTTTCAGATGACTGCAAGCTGGGTGCTGTCATCAATTTCAGTAGTGATGTGGACATTCTCCAAGAGGGTCTCACCCAAACAAATGACTGGTGCCAGAAACATGGTCTCAAACTGAATGCCAAAAAATGCATCATCATCCCCTTTGGGGAGAGTAATGTCACCACAAATTATCACATTAATAACAAGGTCCTAAGCATGAAATCAGTCATGAGGGACTTGGGCTCCCAGGTTGATAGCAAATTGATGTTGACCACCATATTGCCTCCATTGTATGGAAAGCTTTCCACATGGCCCCCTTCATTAGTTAGAGTATCTCATCCAGGGACAAGGTGGTCATAATATCCCTGTAGTTTTACCTTACAAGACCCATTATTGAGTACAAATGTCCCTTTCGGCATGTACCTCACAAAGCACATGCAGCAGCTGGAGAGACCACAGAGGTTCCTCACCAGGAGAATCCAGGACCTGAAACATCTACCCTACACAGATAGGCTAGAGGCCCTGTCCCTCTATTCAGTCTCATACAGACTTCTCAGACGTGACCTCTGTCTGGTATACAAAGTAATCTCAGACCCCACCTTGATGGGACTGCTGTATATCCGAAAGTCAAGCTCCACTCAAGTAACCTGCACGCGCAATCTCAAACCTGGTCTGTGACATTAATAGGACTTGGAGGGACAGATTTGTGTCCCAGAGACTCCCTCTTTTGTGGAATAGACTCCCTCTCCATGTCAAGCAGAGTACTTCATTAACCCTTTTTAAGTGCAACCTGGATAACTGGATGTGGAGCAGAAAATACACCCCTGGGATTCCACCTGTGTCCCTGCTGAACATGGACATCAGGTGCTGACTTGTTGGAACATGAGCTAAATTCTTGGCTAGACTTGTAAGGGCTTCAGGGCTAATAGTCTAGTAATTTCCTATGATCCTATGATTCTATGAAAAAGGTATGATTGGAATGTTCTGCTGTCCAGCCTCTGCCGGGTGTTTCTCCTGAGGTTGTTACAAACCCAGAGGTTCACCTGGCTGTGTTGTCAGATTTCTCTGCCACAACTATGTTGGAGGCCAGTGAGGATCCAGCTGGCACACATCTGAAGAGGCTTTGCAGGTGTCCATCTCAGACGTTCAGGGGGAATTATGGCTGATTTTCTTCTGAGGGGCATAGAGGAGTTCCTCCATTTTTAGTTGGGGAGGAAGCTCCCACTATGGTTCTCAACTGTCATCCTGGGTCTGAGCCTTCTCAGTTTTTGGAGGGGACATTCCCTTAAAAAAGAAACAAAAACTTAAACATATTTCTTCTGCTCCTAGAATCCACAAAGTGACTGGCAGGCCTTTATTTAGGGGTTATGTACTGCTTTAATGTCCTTATAGCCTCCTCAAGGGGTTTCGGTTCCTGGTCCTTCTTGGTCGTCTACTCCCCTTAAAAGGCCTAGAGAATAGGATTCTTCTGAAAATGAGTCAGATTCTGATGACAAATCCCTGATTTATCCCACTCAAATTCCTTCTCATTTGGACTATGGGTCAGAGGAAGAGGAATCTATTCATAGGTTCATAGGTTGGTACTAGGCTATCGGCCCTAGGGCCTATACAAGCCTAGCCATAACAATTCCCTGCAAATTTCTTCCTACAATATTTACTTCCCTGGACCCCTGTCTAGCAGGGTGACTGACGTCATCCCCGGGGTGAATTTCCTATCTCCCATCCAATCGTCAAGGTTCCTTTTGAAGAGGGCCAAGGAGGTGCTCTGCTTGACATGTATGGGCAGTCTATTCCAGAGTATGGGGAGTCTCTGGGTCAGGAACCTATCCCTCCAGCATGTTTGGTTTATTGTGATGACACGGTTTATATCCCTGGAGCATGTGGCTCTGAGGGATTGGGATTTCTTTAAGTGGAGCATGTCCAACAGCTCAGGATTTGACATAGCCTTGTATGTTAAGCAGAGATCGCCTCTGAGTAGACAATATGCCACAGAGTATAGCTGGAGTTTTTTTAGACGGTCAGTATAGGGCATCTGCTTTATGCCTGTGATTCTTTTAATGAGGTCTTTCTGTGGCCTTTCCAGCTGTTGCAGATGTCTTGTGAGGTACATACCAAACGGGGCATTGTACTCTATAATGGGTCTAATGAGGGATGAGTACAGTGGGATAATGACCTCCTTTTTTCTGGATGAAAAGCCCTTAGTGATGAGGCGTGCCACATAGAAGGATTTCCTGACTGTTGTGGCAATGTGGTTATCGAAGGTGAGACCACTGTCCACCTATGTCCCTAAGTCTCTCATCACACTTTCAGTGTTTAGTGTAGTGCCACCTATGTGGTAATTCATGGGTACATGTTTTTTTCCCAAAGGGGATAACTATGCATTTCTTGGCATTAAGCTTGAGCCCATGGCTCTGGCACCAAGCATCTGTTTCTGTAAGGCCCTTTTGTAGAATATCCACATCATTTGGGGATTCAATAATGGCTCCCACTTAGCAGTCATTTGCGAACTTTGTTAGCCAGAGTCCCTTAGGGGTGTATTTGGCCTGTACTTCAGAGAAGTAGATACCAAACAAGAGCGGTCCCAGGACTGAACCCTGAGGTACTCCACTTATCTGGAGCTGGATTTGGAGTTGGCTACTTTTAAAGTCTGGGTTCTGTCAGTAAGCCAGTTGGCAGCCCATTGAGTGATGTAGGGATTTATGCTCAGCTTAGTAAGTTTATCTATGATTCCAGAGTGGGGGATGGTGTCAGAGGCCTTGGTGAGGTCCAGATAGGCTGTGTGGACCGCCTTACCCTCGTCCACAGCTCTGGAGGCTGATTTGAAGAAGTCAGTCACGTTCAAAAGACAAGATCGGCCCTTCATGAACCCAAACTGGGTGGGGTCCAGTGTTTCAAGGTTGCCAATATCTTTGTTTTTAAGTTCCATGATAATGCGTTCCATGCCCTTGCAGATCAGGCTCATCAGACCGATCGGACGGTAGTTCCCAGGATCCAAGGTGGATCCCCCCTTGTGGAATGGAATAACTGTAGCTGTGCGCCACTCAGTGGGCATGAAGCCTGAGGTGAGGCTATGATTAAACATGACACTTAGGTGAGGAGCAAGTTCATTTTATAGTTCATGTAGTACACAGCCCAGGATGTCATCTGGTCCCATGGATGCTGTATTCTTAGCTTTGGAGAGTGTGGTTTCAACCTGTGTGGCCATGATTACCAGAATATGGCAATCCTTTGGTACTAAGATGGGCCCTTTAGGGGGTGAGAGGGGGGTGAAGTTGGCACTAAATCAAATGGAGGAGAGCATCTTGGTTGTATATGGGATGACACAATTCATGCACAAGTGGATGTGCTCGTACAGTGCCTTAGTGTAGGATTCAGCAGTCGAACTTTCAGCTCCCATCTGCATGGGTGTCCTAAAGTTTGTCACTTCTGACTTGAGTAGCATGAAGTTGGCTTTGGAGAAGTTTTTTACGGAGATTTACTTACTGGCTGGTGGGGGTGGGATGTGGAGGTAAGGGTGATTTGCTTATGGTCAGATCTGAGCAATGAGGGGGTGACCACTGGTGTGGAGCATCTATCTCCCATGTTGGTAATGACCAGGTCTAGGATATTGGAGCCCCTGGTGGGACAATGGATTAGTTGGATCCAGGGCATTGGAATTTATGAATTCCAAGAACCATTGGGAAAAGGTGTTGGTACCTGAGTAGTTTTCCCAGTTAATGGCAGGGTAGTTGAAATCACCCAGTATTAGGGTATTTGGTTGTATCTTAATATTTTCCAGTATGTTTAGAAAGGTGTAGTGAGAATCTTGGGGAAAAGTGAGGGATCTGTAACAAGCTACAGTTTGGATTGCAGTCTTACCTAGTGTTAGTTGCACCTGGAGAATTTCAGATGCATTGCGTTGAGCAGCTAGCCTGGAGGTGTAAATATCCTTGGTGAATATGGACACTCCTCCACCTTTAGTGTTTTGGTCTTGGTTTGGCGGCCGAAAAGTGTGGTAAGAGTTGTAGCCTGGTATTGCAAGGGTGCTCTCTGGAGCCTTGAACCAGGTCTCAGTTACTGCACAGATATCGATGTTCTCCATTTTTAGGAGTGCCTCAAGAGAGTACATTTTGAAGTTTAGACTCTTAGCATTGAGTAGCATTACCTTCAGATTTTGCGTGCTTGTATCTGTTACGGTGGTGTTTTTGTCCTTTGAACCTTGACTAAAAAAGGCACTATAGGGGTGGCAAGAGCTTTAGCCAGTAACCTGAATCCCAGGGGTGATAGGTGCAGACAATCTCTGGCAAAACATTGTGGTTTGTCGATCATGTCGTCCCAGGCAGACAGATACTGGATCCCCTTTGAATGACACCAGAAGCTTAGCCAGTTGTTGAAGTCAATCATTTTGTCCTTATACTGTGGTATCATTCTGGACGAAGGCAATATGCTACTCAGGGATAGGGTCATACCTGCCTGGGCCACATGATCTGAGATCTCTTCCATGTCTCTTTTCATGTAGTACAGGGAGGTACGTCTCAAGTCATTCACTCCAACATGGACAATGACAGAGTTGTAGTTGTACTTGTTGTGGAGTGACTTGAGTGCATGCGTTATGTGGCGGATCCTGGCACCCGACAGGCAGCTGACTGTAATTTTCTCCTTGTTCAGCCTGGTGAGTGGGACATCAGTGTGCCTGACTATAGAGTTACCTATGACTAAAGTGTTGAGTACGTTGTCTTGCCTTAGGGGCTGTTGTTGGGTAGCACACTGGTGTTGTGAGCTATGTGTCACTTTGGCTGTGACTGGTGTTTGTTTGCATTTCAGCTTCGGAGGTCCTTGTTGCTTGGGCAGGTTAATGTTAAGGGCATCTGCATATGTGGGTTTAGTGTTGCTATGTGTGGGTGTTGATAGTGTAGGTTTTGAAGGGCTATGTGTTGCTTGAGGTGTAGTGCAGGTGTTAACCTTCTCCTCTTGACTGTCTAGCACAATCTTGACTGGAGAGAGCTTTTCTTCCAGTTTGGCTATGTAAGTGCATCTCTCACAGATTGTAGTGT
This sequence comes from Protopterus annectens, assembly GCF_019279795.1. Lineage (NCBI taxonomy): Eukaryota > Metazoa > Chordata > Ceratodontiformes > Protopteridae > Protopterus > Protopterus annectens. Next base: position 988,949,323 of record NC_056727.1, read on the forward strand.
TGGGTGGTAGGCGGAGAGGGTTGTCTGTATACATGAGGCAATTGCTGCATTGCCCTAGTATGCCCAGATTCACCAGATGGACAGAAGAAATCACCGAAAGCTGACCCTTGGACATGCCTGTTTAGGTGCTTTTTTGTAAAGTACAAGAGCTGTTTTTCCTTACCTTTGCAAGGTACTTTGCAATTATAGGCTGTTTAGTGCCTATGATTAATTTCTCCTTATTAACAAGGATAGTTGAGTGCTTGATTCAGTTTAAGGCTTCCTAGTGCTTTCCAGCAGGTTCTAGAGCAAGTGCCAATCATTAGTCCTGATGTTCCTTTTGTAGAAATTTCCTTTGGGGGACACAATCTCCAGGATGGTGGATTTTTTAAGTGAGATTGTGCTCAGGGGTCTGATATTCATAATAGGTACTATGAGTTGCTACAGTTGGAATCTCTTAAGCCTGCTGCTATTGTTCTTGTTTTAGCTGCTTTGCTGGGTGCTTTTTCCAATGCCTCTCATGCACCTGATTCTCTGCCCCCTGCTCCTAAGAAATCTGACAGATTTTATAAGGTGTCTGAGGACTGTTATTTTTTATCTAAATGTCCTGCTGCTGACCCCTCTGTAGTGTCTGTAGCCTCTGATAAGCTATCTCAATTCCCTCCTTCATCCCAGTTATTACCTTCTGACAAGGACAACAGAGCTATGGAAAGGCTGGGTAAGAAGGTTTACACTTCTGCTACCCTAGCTTTTAGGGCTGTTAATTATCAGACAAATATATCAAGGTATGTGTTGGCTCTTCTTTCTCAGGCCTGTCAATTTATTTCTGATTTTCCAGACTCTGAGGGTAAAACATCTGTTCTTTCTTAGGCTAGGGACTTCCTCTCAAGTCATCCATCATTTTATTAAATGTAGTTATGATGCAGTAGATGCCTCTTCTAGGGCTACTGTTTTTGATTCAGTGATGAGGAGGTATTCTTGACTTGGAGTTCAACCTCTGCCTGATGATATTAAGGATAAGTTGATGGATGATCCCCTGGATCCTAAACTTTTGTTTGGGGAAGCTGCTGCTGGTTTGTTTGAGTCCCTTCAGGACAAGGATAAGGCCTATAGGAGCTTAAACATGTGTTTGTTTCTCCTGTGCCTAAATTTCAGAGAAAGTAACCCTCTAAGCCTGCCTTTGTTCATAGGCAGTCCTACCCTTCTACTAAAGGTAAAAAGAGTGGCAAACGGGCTCCTATTGCTAAGGCTCCTCAGTTTTCAGGGACTCTGAAGCCTTCCTTTCCAGATAAACCTGGTGCTGTGTGACTATATGTCTCTTCCCAGCCACACTCCTCTTTCTCTTCCCCTTTCTGTTTCTCTTCCTGTTTGGCTTCAGATTACTCAGGATTCTTGGGTTCTGTCAATCATTTGTCAGGGGTACTTCATGATGTAAAAATCCCATCCTCCTTTTATGGGCATTCCTCAGCTTCCTCTGGAACAACTTCCCTTTTTCCCAGAGGTTCTTCAAAATCTCTTGACTCAGGGTACTATTCAACAGATGCCTGCATCCCAAAGGGGGAAAGGGTTCTACTCCAGACTGTTTCTAGTGCTCAGGAAAGAGGGCACTTGAAGACCTATTCTGGACCTCTCTCATCAAAACACTTTTCTAAAAGTGCCCTCCTTTTGGATGTTGTCCCTTCAGATTCTGTTTCCTTTTTTGCTCCCTCAGGCCTATATGGTGTCTATGGATCTCAAGGATGCTTATCTATATATTCTGATCCATCCCCTTTTCAAGAAGTTTTTGCGTTTCTCTGTTGCTTCCTGGCATTTTCAGTTCTCTGCTTTTCCCTTTGGCCTTCCTACTGCCTCAAGGGATTTCACCAAAGGCCTTGCTCCTGTGCTTGCTTTTGCAGGCTTCAAGGGATCCAAATATTTCCTTACCTGGACAATCTCTTGATTCAGGCATCCTCTCCAGAGACCCTTTTGCAAAATCTTCATTTTGTCATTTCCCCTCTTCAGAGTCTGGGGTTCACTATAAATTTCAAAAAGTCTTCTCTGACTCCTTCTCAGGATCATGTTTTTCTGGATTCCAGGAAACAGGATTCAGATGGTGCCAATACTGGCTTCCTTGACCCCTCTAAAGGCCTTCACTCTTATTTCTTTCTTTCTTTCACACTCTTCTTCCTCTGGCTTCCATTACCACCAGGGAGTTTCTGAGAGCTCTGGGTTTCATGGAATCCATCATTCTGATGCTCCCTCTGGCCAAACTTCACATGAGAAAATTTCAGCGGTTTCTGGTCAGTGTGGCTTCAACATGCACATCCTCTAGACTTTGTAGTTCCTCTTCTTCCTTGTCTCAGAAACAAACTTCACTGGTGGATTTAGCAGTTGTCTCTGAATCTAGGGATTTCTTTTCATACCCCCCTCTCCCCTCTCAAGAATTGTTCACAGGTGCTTCAAACATGGCATGGGGTGGTGATATTTGACTCCCTAAAAGTTCAGGGAGTGTGGTTGTTTTGTCAGCAAAAGGAGCATATCAATGTCAAAGAGATGAGAGCTCTTCTGCTGGCTCTTCAGGCCTTTCATTCTCTTTTCTCTCCAGGGCCTCTCAAGGTGTTCACAGACAATACCACAGTGATGTGGTATATCAACAAACAGGGAGGAACAAGATCTTATCTTCTTTGCCGGTTGGCACTTCTGGTATGGGGTCTTGCTGTCAAGTATCAAGTGACTCTTCAGGCAGTTTATATCCTTTCCAGTCAGAACATTGTGGCAGACACTCTGAGCAAGTTCTTAACTCAGTCCCATGAATGGATGCTTCACAGGGATGTGCTTCTGGGCATATTCCACCAGTGGGATACTCCTCAAGTGAATCTTTTTGCCTCCCCACTGAACAGACAACTTCCTATGTTTTGTGCCAGAGTCCCAGGTTCTCTGGTATGGAAGGTGGACGCCCTCTCATTTTCTTGGAAGGGGATTTTTTTATGCATTCCCTCCCCTTCCTCTCATTCCAAAATTCCTATTCCAAATCCAATTGGATGCTCCCAGAATCTTGTTGGTGATTCCCTTTTGGCCACAACAGCACTGGTTCCCTCTACTTCTGCATTTAGCTAAGGGCAATGATCACAATTTATCTCACAGGGTGGATCTACTCTTACAAGACAAGGGATCTCTCATCCATCTCCACCTGTCCACATTTCAAATGATACTGTGGGTGATAGGATTTTGATTCCTCATAGACACCTTTCTTCTCAGTATGCTGCAAGTCCTTCAGGAGACCAGGAAACCTACTACTAGGAAATCCTACTTCTCCAAATGGAAGAGGTTTTCTATTTGGTATCTCTCTCATAACCTAGACCCACTTACTGTGGATGTTCCTTTGGTTCTCTCTTATTTGTCTAAGTTGCTCAATGCTGGTTTGGCTATTCCTCTATTAAGGCCCACTTATCAGCTATTTCTGATTGTCTGATTTTTTTTCTCCTCCTTTAGCCTGTAGATTAGAGGTGGAACAATTTCTTAAAGGCATCCTTAATATTAGACCTCCCAGGAAGCCTATTTCTCCTACCTGGAATCTTAATTTTGTTTTGGAGAAGTTGACTCAGGCTCCTTTTGAGCCTGCTGCTTCAGCTTTCTTTTGTTAGCTCTTACTTCTGCCAGATGGGTGTCTGAATTACAGACCCTTATGGCTTGTCCTCTGTTTTTGATCTTTCATGTGTACAGAGTGTCCTTGCTCACTAACCCTCCTTTTATGCCTAAGGTGGTTAATGAGCTATCACTTAATCAGTCTATTAATCTGCCTACTTGTCATCCTCTCGGCAAGATGATAGTGAGAGGGTGCTACATACTGTGGACAAGCATAGGCAACTCAAGGTTTTTTTTGGATAAGACTAAGGTTACTAGAAAATCTGATCAGTTATTTGGTTTTTTTTCATCTTAGATCTTTGGGACTTGCTGTACCTGAGCAAACTATTTCTTCTTGATTTCTAAGGCTATTTCTTCTTGCTGCACTTTTCATGACAAGAGCCTTCCCTCTTCAGTCAAGGCTCATTCTACTAGAGTTGTGGCTTCTTCTGGTGCTTTTTTCAAGGGCTTAGATACTAATTCTATTTTTTAAGCAGCTACCTGGACTTCTGTGGATACATTTACCAAGCACTACAAGAAGGATGGTATCTCTAGAGCCAGGGCTACTTTTGCTATTGCTGTTCCTCATGGCTTTTTAGGGGACTCTTCTGCTCCTTCCCCTCATTAGTTTCCTCTTGAGCTTTGGCACTCTCCCATATGTTAAGAATACTACAGCAATGAATGTAAGGACATAGTACAGCTGTGTAAAATCTTACCATAATGGTAAATGTCCTTGCCTTCACTGCTGCAATATTTGCTCCCTCCCTCCTTCCCCCTACTCCTTTGCTTTCCTGGATGTATAAATTACCTCTTGGGTTCCTTGTACTGGTGTTCCCACAGGGACAATCAGTTTTCATTATGTTAGGCCTTAACATAACCTTTATGCCCTACACTATGCAAGGAGCATTTGGGTGGCATTCAGTGTACCTTTAAAGCAGCAAGAGGCTTTGGTAGACTGGATAGATGACAGTCGTTCATGGCAGGGAATCCCCATATGTTAAGAATACTGCATCAGTAAAGGCAAGGACATCTACTGTTATGGTAAGATTTTACACAACTGTACTTTCAATGTGGAGCTTGTCTCCCCATGCCTCTGCTGAAAAGGGGCCTGTCATTGTCCAGTTGGACCTTCCTTCTAAACAAATGCTAATTATTAAATAAATAAATAATAAATAAATGTAATTATATTATGAAATCCTGAACTCCTGAAACACCAAATCTAATAACAGTGGTCATTTTAGAGCAAATCTAAAATTATCGAAACCTAAAAAAAAAAAAATGAAAGCCCCCCCTTGCACACCCCACACTCTCTGCTAATTACATATTCCAACACCAAGACTGCACTACAACTGGGTAAGAGCAAATTCCCTGCCTCACGTCAAAGTGACCTCGCAAAGAAAGCAGCCAATAGGCTGAACCACATTGGAATAAAATGTTCACTTTTCTGAATATTCTCTCTTATTTGCCACCTTAAAAAAAGTTCACTGTTATGAATGGTAACGACTGAAGTTACTCTAAACTTCAGTAGAGCAACACTTGAAACATCCCCTGCTAAAGGTAAAAAAAAAAAAAAAAACATTGACACAGTAATGCACATGCTTCAATGCACCAACACAACCCTTGCTAATTATATGTACTAACTCCAACATTGCATAATCCTAGGAGTAAGGGCATATTCCTCAATCCCTGTGATTGCCAGTCTTGCATACATATCAACTACCTGTTTTGTCCACAAAAGAGTGTCATCAAAAGAGATGTCTGCATTTGGGACATTCAATTATAAAAGGACTCCTATACATACATACATATTTATATATATATATATATATATATATATATATATATATATATATATATATATATATATATATGTATATATATATATATATATATATATATATATATATATATATATGTGTATATATATATATATATATATATATATATATATATATATATGTGTGTGTGTGTGTGTGTGTGTGTGTGTGTGTGTGTATATATATATATACATACATACTACAAGAAAAAACTAGTGTAAAATCTTAAACTTCCTGTAATAGAGGCTCATGGGATATATACAAATGACCCCTTAAGGGCAACAAGTGTTTCAGCCTTATCGCTTTTGAATGCCCATGACTTTTACTTTTTCTTTTTAGGTCTTTATGGATACATACAAGCCAATAAAGCCAAACCTCACTAGCTGTGGAAATGCATGTTTCAGCTTTCTTATAACCTCATCAGCACAGCAAAAGTGGACTGTTTGGCTATACTTTAGAAATACTGGGTCTTTAAACCTAGTTAATGTCCATAACCATTAAGCTGGCTGCAAAATATCTCAACTAACATTCAATCCAAAGAGTAAAAAGGTCACACAGACAAACCAATTAGTAAATGTTAGTTGGGATATTTTGCAAACGCCTTAATGGTTATGGACATCAGCTGGGTTTAAAGACCCTGTTATTCTAAAGTATAGCCAAACAATCCACGTATGCTGTGCTGAAAAGGTTATAAGAAGGCCAAAACATTCATGTTTACAGACTACAGCTAGTGGGTTCTGACTTTATTCACCCGAATGTATCCATAAAGACTTAAAAAGGAAAATAAAAAGTAAAAAGTAATGGACATTCCAAAGCCATATAGCTGAAACACTTGATGTCCTTAAGGGGTCATTTGCCTATATATCCCATGGGCTGGGCCTCTATTACAGCAGGTTTAAGGTATCACACAATGAAAACTCTAGCTTGTCCAGGTTTGCCTTGTAGTTTTTATTAATTGATTTGTCTGTGTGACCTTTTTACTCTTTGGTTTGGATGTTAGTTGGGATATTTTGCAGACATCTTAATGGTTATGGACATCAACTGAGTGTAAAGACCCTGTGTTTCTAAAGTACAGCCACTTTGAGATTATAAGAAGGCTGAAATATGCATATTCACAGCTAGTGGGGTTCTGCTTTATTGGCATGAATGTATCTATAAACACTTAAAAAGAAAAAGTAAAAAAATCATGGACATTCAGAAGCCATATAGCTGAAACCCTTGATTTCCTTAAGGGGTCATTTACATATATCCCATGGGCCTGTATTACAGAAGGTTTAAAATATTACATAGTGAAAACTCTAGCTTGGCTAGGTTTTTCTTGTTGTTTTTACTAATTGATTTGTCTTGACCTTTCTATTTTTTAGTTTATATACACACACACACACACACACACACACACACACACACACACACACACACACACACACACACACATATATATATATATGTGTGTATATGGGAACCTATAATTTAGTTGACTGCCATCAATGTCAACATCTGTTCAATCAATTCAGCAGAATAACTGGGACAAAAGAAGAGAGGAATACTTATATTAATTGCAAGAGGAGCTCCAATAGTAACAGAAGTGGAAAAAGACAATAATGGTACATTTGTAGTATTAAGGAGCTACTGGCAAAGGAGGAGGATTATACTGGCACATATTTATATTCCACCGAAAACTGCTATAATGGAGCTAAAGAAAATTCTGGGAGAAATAATCAGCTTTCAACAAGGAATATTACTTAAAGGTAGGGACTGGAATTTGAATTGCAACAGTGAAGATGTGTTTGAGGGGGGTCAGAAGGGAAAATATAAGAGGCGGCCATGGTGGTGCAACTGTTAGCATTGCCGCCTCACAGCAAGAGGTTCCCTGGTTCGATCCTCGGCTGGGGTGCCTTCTGTGCGGAGTCTGCATGTCCTCCCTGTCGGCACGTGGGTTTCCTCCCAGTGCTCTGGTTTCCTTCCACATCCCAAAGACATGCTGTAGGTGGATTGGACACTCCAAATTGACCCTAGGTGTGAGTGCGTGCGTGTGTGTGCCTTCTGTGGAAGGTTGGGTGCCGGGCTGGTAACTCGACACCGTAAAACTCCACTGCCAGTCATGAGTGGACAGGTGATCTGCTGTGGTGACCCCTAACCAGGAAAAGCAAAAAGAAGAAGGGAAAATATAACAAAGGACGGTAGATTTTTAAGAAATTTATGAAAATATTTGGCATGGAAGATGTGAATTCAGTACTAGTAGTTCGGAGTGAATCTACATATTATTTTCCAAGATACAAAAACTGGGCTAGGCTAGACAGAATTTACATTTCACAGGAACATGTGCATTTAACTGGAGGTCTTGATATGCACTCAATAACTATTTCAAATCACGTGCCAATAATAACTAAAATAAAAACACAGGGTAATGAATAAAAATGAGACACTAGTGCTTTCCCACCTATCTGTTGAAAAGAGAGGAATTTAAGGAATGGGTAGTGGAAATTATTCAGGAGCTATTAGAGAAGATAGAAATTTCTCCTGAAAATATAGCTGGGGTGTGGGATAAAATTAAAGTTTAAAAATAGGGTGGAAATAACTGAAAAGGAGATAAAGTTTAAAAATAGGGTGGAAATAACTGAAAAGGAGATATGGTTAAGAAGTAATAAAAATTATTTAGAGGGACTGACAAATGTTAAAGTATTGCAAAATAGGGGGAATCCTACATAACAAGAAGAGGAACAACTAAAGAATGCTAAACAGAAAATAAAGGATTACCTGGATAATATTCATGAGTTTAGAAATATTGCTGTTAAGCAACTGTTTCTGATAATAACTTTAGAGCACAAAAACTTTTAGCACAACAACTCAGGCAACAGAAAGTAGAAAGGAATGTCACTAAGCTTAGAGAGCCTATAACTAGGAAGATAACAATGGATCCTGTAGAAATATTACAAATATTTTGGAAATTCTTTGAAAGTCTGTATAAAGCAGAGAAATATGGAATTCAATAAAAGATACAAATGAAAATGTTTATGGAAGAATTAAATATATCAAGGTTAGAGACAGAGGACGCTCAATTACTAACAGTAAAGATAGGAGGAGATGAGATAAAAATGGTGATATATTACCAATCTACAGGAAAGTCCCCAGAAATATATGGTATTCCTGTGGAAGTTTAGAAGCTAGGAGGAAAAAAGTGATAAAAACATTTGGAAGGCTTTGTTTAACAGTATTCTATGAGGAGGAGGAGTACCAACATCCTGGAAAAAAGTGGTGGTAGCTGTAATACCTAAAGAGGGTAAAGATCCATGAGATCCAGCTTCATATAGGCCCATTTTAATACCAAACCATGATTATAAAGTGTTTATGTCTATAATGGCTAAAAGAATGACAAAAGTGATCCCAAAAGTGATCAATATGGATCAATGTGGGTTTGTGGAATGGAGGCAAACATTTGACAACATTACCAGAACACTGATGATCCAGAGAGAAGCAGAATGTAAGAAAATACCACAGTTGTTGGTGGGTCTTGATGCAGAGAAAGGATTTGACAAAGTAAGCTGGGATTTTATGAGCAGTGCAATAGTAGCATTTGCATTCCCTGATAAAATTATAAGGTTGATTAGGAGGATATGAGGGAACAGAGGTGGAAATTAAAGAGGGTGGGGTCTCCTCTGATAATCTCTGCTTGAGCAAATGAACCTGGCAGGGGTATCCTCTCTTTCTTTTGTTATTTACATTATATTTAGAACCACTGGCAAAGAAAATAAGGGACTTAGAAATTCAGGGATATAATTAGGGATATAATTGGTATGGTAGTCATGAAAAGCTGGCTCTTTTTGCAGATGACATTATTTTATACCTAATAAAACTAGAAAGAGACATTACAGTGGTATGGAACATACTGAGACACTTTCAAATCTTTCTAGGATACAAAATTAATGAAGCTAAAACAAAGGCAATAGCTGTAAATTATGTACCCACATACAAATTGGTTAAACATTATCCATATTTACGAGGAAAGGATAAAATGAAGTATTTAGGAGTATGGATTAAAAGTGATTCCAGTGTGATAGCTAAGTACAGGTGGGAAGAGACTAAACAAAAGATAATACAAAAAAAACGAGAAAATGGAAGTTCTGTTATATAGATACTGATAGTAAGATACAAGCAGTTAAAATGTTTTAGACCCTTTACACACAGGTCAGGCACATTTTTATCAACCAGAGGAGAAGTTGTGGAGAGCAATTAATAAAGAGCTGCAGGATTTTATCTGGAAGGGTAAGGCAGCAAGAGTCAAGTGGGGGTAAGTTTATTCTTCCAATAGAACACAAAGATTGGAAGTACCTGATTTGAAAGGGTATTTCAGAGCAGCACAGTTAAGACTCCTGTACATAGCACAAACTGAAAACTATAATTAAAAGTGGAAAGAGATGATGATGAAACAGAGAAAGCGGGGCATAAGAAACAAGAATAGACTGGGATTTTGAATGAAGACATTTAAGGAGAATGACAATAATCATACAGAATATTATATTCATAAAGTAGCAGAAAGTGTTCTAAGGGCTAAGCCAACAGGGGACTGGAGAAAGGAGATTCTGCCAATAGGGATGACTGCAATTAGGGATAAAGACAATAGGCAAGAGAGGGCTAGAATTTATTGGCAAAAAAGGCAAAGGAACCAAGGTATTGGGAGCAAATACTTATTGATGAAAATGTAATAGAATGGGAAGATGCCAAGCACTTATTTGCACTGCAGGTTAGAGACTGCCTTCCCTAACAAGGACTGATATCAGAGTATAGGTAAAGCGAAAAAAAATAAGGGGTCCTAAATGAAAGACCGGCACTGGTAGAGTTTTTAGTAGAATCTAGAACAGAAGTTGCCGTTAAGAAATGAATAATTAGTAGAGCATATAAAATAGTGCATAACTATAAGAATCAATCAGAGGAGGTTAGAAAGGATTGGGACAAGAGAGACTGGATAAGCAATTCACAAAGAAACAATTGGGGGATATATGTATGTCTCTCAAATATGAAACAAAGTCTAGAAGCTTTAGGATCTTTACTAGGAAGTGTTTACATAGGTATTTTTATATAAAGCAGACTGCAAATAGTTTTTCCTCAGGTAGACAGTAAATGTTGGAGGCGTGATGGGGAAGAGGCAACTGGGAACATATATTCTGGGAGTGTGAATTGGCAGACTTTAAAGATTTCCTGCAAACTACTCAGTCAGAGATGCTGTGTGAGCAAATTGGTGTAACTAAGAAAATTATTTTTTGAGCTACGATATAGAATTGGAATTGCCTAGACATAGTAAGGCCTTGCTGAGTCTAATTATGATGGCTGCCAAAAAAGCAATTACTAGAAAATGGATATCAAAGTCTAAACTAACTGTACTAGAAGTAGCGAAGATAGTAACAGAGATAAAACAACTGGAATTGGGATCTTTAGAAAAGAGTAGGAGAAAATTACATCAGAAAAAAATGGGAAATGTGGGAACAATACATGCAGAGGAGGAATGAGGTTTAATAGAAGGCAGGAATTGAATGAGCTATGTAATGGTTGACTGACAATGACTGGATTTACTATAAGTGATGTATAATGTTTGCAGCTACAGCTGTGTCAGCATGGTTTGTAATGTATAATGTTTGCAACAGAGATTGTGTCGGTATGTTTTTTTTTTTCATTTATATAAATGTAAGATTGCCTGTGTCATACATGATAAGTTAATAAAGATGTTTCTTGTTTAAAAAAAAAATCTGTTCAGTCATCACAATTTGGTCAACAGATGACTGAGATCACAAAAACAATCCCCAGCGTTGGGGAATATATCCCAGTTGTCTATATGTTAGCAGGGCGTGGGTGAGGCACCATGGAAGGGCATAGAGCCTTGCCTGCTGCATAAATCTCTGTATTTTGACTTTTTTGTAGTTTTATTTGCATGATGTAAAGGTATTCATCATGCATGCATAGTGACTTGTCAACATTTGCATCATCAACCTTTTGTTGCTGACATTAGGGACATCCACATTTAGGTATTTTGATTAAATTAAGTATACCCATATATACGGATACTGTATATTTTGTCCCAAAGCTCTGGTTGTCAAGAAAGCATACTGATGGCACTTTAAATCAAACATTCCACTTGTCAGCATCAGGAAATGACAAACTTTGGTTCATTGAATGTTTCTCTGATGTTTTACATTTGCTTGTGTGCTGTTTAGTGGGACTTTATCAGTTAGGATTACAATAAGGGTAGGTAAGGGGAAAGGTTGATAATGTGTGTGAATATTCTGGAGTATTTATGGGAGTGTTTCAGGGTTAAGGTTATTGTAAGGGTTAGGTTATATGAGATTTTCAGTGTTGTGCATGTGTGATGGTTTGTGTGAAGTAAAGTGCATGTATCTTTACCTGTGTATAGTGGAACTGTTAGGAAAAGGGTTTTGGTAAAGTAATGTGTAGTGCTGAGATTATGAGCAGTTGCAGGGTTACGGGTAGGGTTAGCAAGTGAATGAGGTGTTACAGGGAGACTTCTGACAAAATATGCAATCAGTCTAACTGAGCTCAACACAATGCTATCCTTATCATCCAGTTCTTCAAATGCATTAAACGCCTGCATAACAAGCAGTTCATCTCTAAACAGACTCATCTTTAACACCAGCAGTCCTAAATCAGGTGACTGTCCCTTTACATATTATTTTTTCTTAAGTACAAATACAATTAGTTATTGCCAACTGAAAAAATGATTTCTGATCTTATACTATAAAATCAGCTACCAATTCAGCCCTCTCTAAACAGTCCCTGTTAGCAAGATTAAAATAACAATTGCAATTTTTAACATGCAGAGGGACCCTATAATTTAATAATAAGCTATTTTGTCATTAAAGAACAGGCTCTCCCTCTTTATATGGATTCTAAGCACTCTTAATCATTCACATTTTTGCTGTAAGTTAGCAAAACAATTCAAGCATATCAGTCAGTCAGTCAGTTAACAACTTTGCAGAATAAAACTGTTTTGAACAAACAGTCTACAGACAAATTAATCATTAACAACCCAATAACGTTTTTGCAATTGTCCTACAAGAAAATACTGTAATTATTATAGGGCCTTAGAGTCTAGACAGAAAGTTTGCAGGGTGTCAATCAAAAGTTGTTGATCACCATGTCTTGGAAAGATCCAAGAAGAGGACTGAGGATATGTAATTATTGTTACGGTTATTATTTATGGTATTGGTAAAGGCCAGTAGGGCTGAGGTCGTACTGCAGTGTGGTTGGAAGGCATGTTGAGTATCAGCCATGAGGTGACTTTGGATTAGATAGTGCATGAATTGTTTATGTATACATTTTTCCATTATCTTTGCAAGTGGAGAAAGTATAGCAATTGGTCTGTAATTGGAGAATTCAGTGGATGAACCTCCTTTATGTAGTGGGATTACGTAGGACGTTTTCCAAATGGTGGGGATTTTAGCCTCTGCTATTGTACAATTAATTAGTATTGATATTTGATAGGCAACAGCGTCGGCTGATATTTGTAGGTACTCGGCGGGGAGTGGGTCGGCAGCGAGTGTGGTAGGTTTTCATTTTTTGATCAAGGGACACATTAGTGCTGTGGACACTGGTGTAAAGCTAAACAAGAGTTGTTTTTTGGAGGTGATACTATCAGGGCAGAGGATCTAGGAGGTAGTTGATTATTTAGGGCTTGAATTGTCTCAGTAAAGAAGCGGTTAAAACTGTCTGAGTCCTCTTCAGGGGTTTTAACAATAGTATCGGCAGGGGTAGGTGTAGATGTTTTACCAGGATGAAGTAACTTATTCAGGCCTGCCCAGAACGTTTGAGGATTATTCTGGTTAACAGTTTGTAAATTACAATAGTATTGTTTTTTGTCTTGCATTATGGATTTTTTACTTTCATTCCTAGCTTGCCTGTATTTAACATGATCATGGAAATCTTTAGTGGAGCGCCATTGAGCACACAGTTTGTTTCTACTGATAATGTTTAGTCTAGACTCTTTGGAAAGCCATGGTGCAGTTTCTGCTTTAGTATGCTTTGAGCGGACAGGTGCATGCAAATCTAGGATTTCAAGAAATCTATTGTTAAAATATACAGTTGCCTCCTCTAAGGGGAGGTGATTTAGCATAGCCCAGTTACAGGAGTTAAGTTCCTGCTGGAATTTGGCAGGGTCAAAGTCTCTTTTGTTTCTGACTTTCCTGAGTAAGAGTTCATAGGTTCATAGGTTCATACTAGGCTATCTGCCCTAGGGCATTTATAAGCCTAGCCAGAATGTGTTTGGCTTTCGCCACCCATTTTAAATTAATTTTGCTATGCCCTTTTTCGAGGTTAGTATACTGTGCCTCTGTCTAACAGTGACACAGAAGTGATACCCGGGTTAAACCTACGATCACCCATCCACTCATCAAGATTCCTCTTGAAAAGAGTCAATGAGGGACTCTGCCTAACCTGGACTGGGATTTTATTCCAGAGTGAAGGGAGCTCTGGGTTATGAATCTGTCCCTCCAGCATGTCCTATTTATTTCAGTGCTGAGGTTCAAGTCTCTCGAGCGCGTAGCTCGATGGGATTTGGATTTTCTGAGGTGCAGCATGTCCATTAATTCCGGGTTGGACATGGCTTTATACGTCAGGCACAGATCGCCCCTGAACAGGTGGTATGCCACTGAGTAGAGCTGGAGTTTCTTTAACCGGGCAGCATATGGCATCTGTTTGAGCCCTTTGATCCTCTTGGTGAGGTACTTTTGGGGTCTTTCCAGTTGCTGCAGGTGTCTGGTAAGGTACATCCCAAAAGGGGCATTGTACTCAATTATGGGCCTGATGAGGGATGAGTAAAGAGGCACGATGACCTCCCTGATCTAGATGTGAATCCCTTCATGATTAGGTGGGCTATATAAAATGTTTTTCTAACCACTTTGGCCACGTGGTTGTCAAATGAGAGACTGCTATCAACTTGGGTCCCCAGGTCTCTAATTACTTCTTCTGTACTTAATGGATTACCACCTATGTGGTAATTTGTGGGCACTTTGTTTTTGCCAAAGGGGATGACTATACACTTTTTGGCATTTAGCTTGAGGCCATGGCTCTGGCACCAGTTGTCTGTTTCTATGAGGCCCTTTTGGAGGATGCTTGTGTCGGCTGGAGAGTCGATTATGGTGCCCAGTTTGCAGTCATCTGCGAACTTGGTCAGCCACAGTCCTTCCGTGTTGGCCTGTGCTTCCAAGAAATATATACCGAACAAGAGAGGTCTCGGGACTGAGCCTTGTGGGACGCCACTTGTAACTGGTTTGGAGTCTGACATGGCTCCAGCAATTCTAGCCATGTGGGTTCTGTCCTTAAGCCAGTTTGCAACCCATCTAGTGACATAGGGGTTTATATTTAAGCTGGTGAGCTTATCTATAATGCCCGAGTGGGGTATTGTATCGAAGGCTTTTGCGAGGTCCAGGTAGGCTTGTTGGTTGATGGCTTTTTGTTTAATTATGTAAGTAAGAAGGTGGTCACTTAGGTCATCGGGGAGGGTACCAGCAGTGTACAGTTGGATGTTACTATTTACTAGTACCCAGTCAAGTATGCTTTCTTTTTGGTTGGGTTTACCTTGTCTGGTAGGGGTGGTTATGATTTGTGAGAAAGCATGCAGGTTGATGTGGGTAGAAGGGGATTCTTAGGAACAGGATCCCCAATCTATGTTACAGTTTCCAAGTAGTAGGGTTTCTTGGGGATAATGACATGATAGCCACTGAAGGGTATCTTCAAGTGTGGCTACATTATTACCTGGGGGGATATACATACAGATGATGTTGATGCTTTTGCTTTTGTTAAGTTGCAGTCTAGTGGCAAGAATTTCGGAGTTAATAATCTGAGGTGGTTGATTAACAACTATGGTCAGATTCAGCTCAGATTTGCAGAGTATAGCTACTCCACCCCCCCCCCCTTTCCTGGAAGCACGATCCAGCCTGTGTATATTATACCCTGGTGGTAACACTTCATTGTCTGTAGTGTTAGGTTTTAACCAGGTCTCAAATAGGCAGAGCATCTCAGGGGAGTGTATAGCCAGGAGAGCATGCAGTTCATGTATCTTGTTATTGATACTTCTAATATTCAGATGACAGGCCAGGAGAGAGTTAGTTGGTCTGCTGATTATAGTTTTAGGGCTTAGGTCACTGGTGGAGGAGATGTATTTATCAGAGTTGGATGGGCCTGGGTTGGGGTGAATGTCTCCACTGAGTATGAGGCTTGGTCTATACCTTATGATAAGCCTCAGGAATGTTTTAAAATTTTGTAGTATTGTCTAGATGGAGAGGTAATGTGCAAGGAGTTGGTATACTGAAAGAGGGACCAAGTTGGGTTATACCCTTTGTTATCAACATGGCTGAAGGTGGGAAGCTTTACAGCTGGAGTGATAGTATGGCCTTTAGGGTACTGATAGTCAGTAAACATATGTTTTTCATACAAGGTGAGTACATAAGTGGTGAACAGAATGGGTAGTAAAGAGTAGAATAACATAATGAGAGAGGAATATTTTATTTTGGACTTTAGATTGTATGACACAACAGTAGTAGATCTGATGGTCAAATTAGAGATAATGGAGTGGGTGGAGAGAAATATGTTAGGTGAGGCTAATAGGATGGTGGAGACAGGGCGGAGAGTATGAATGTAGAAGTTGATAGGATATTTTAGCAGGGGTGTGGTTAAGTACCTATAAATGTAGAGGTAGTGGGGGTGGGTGGAAATTGGGGACAGGGAAGGGAGCGGAGCAAGCCAGAGTGCAGCAAGGGCAAGCGGAGCAGGGCTAACACTGACTCCAAGTGTTTGCTTAGGCTTTGGTAAATATGCAGTGTCTGATTTAATTTGTAATTAAATTTAAACTGGATTTTTAGCAGTAGCTTAAGCTATATATTAGAACTAAGTTATAGACTATATTTGGGCTATGTTATATGCTTGTACAGGGTATTTGTAAACTGCAGGTAGAGGGCACAGAGTATGAGTTTCAGGGCTATGAGTGGGAGAGTGGAGTAAAACTACAATATTCAGGGATTAAGTTTAGGGTTAGAAACAGTGTTAGGGGCAATGTTGTTTAACTGAAAAATAGGGCATAGAGGGGGACAATTTACTATAGGGGACAGACTATAGGTGGCTTTAGACCCAGGGCAGCATTTTACAGGACATATTACAGTACAGTAAAAGGAATTAACCTTGGCCACTTGTAGGATGGACTTCAGGTAGATAGTGAGTGGGTACTGTTTTTCAGGGTAGCTTCTTTCAGGCAGGAGACTCTTATTTTTAGATATTTTGAGGGGGTATGCCTAAAAATGAAACATACGTTAGGTGTGAGAACCTTTCAGACACATACATCTAGCCACTAAGCAAGCAAGCATTTCACATTCACAGCAATTATAGAATATACAGTAAAAAGCAGCTCCGTATCTCTACAAACAGATGTTTTGCTTCGTATACACAGTATAGGTTAGCAATCAGTATTGAACAGAGCTAGTCCTTAATTTAACACTTTAAAATGCTTTTAACAACAGGGTAAAGTACTTAGTATACATTTCCACTAACATTGTATTTTTAAATCAGGCTACCATTCCACATGCAGGAGAGGATTCAGTAAAGAAAAACGATCTATGCCAGGGTCAGTGAATGAGCCTTATCAGTTAAATTTTATGTAAAAAACAGATACTGGGCAACAGCCAACTGCTATAAATCACTTTAAAGGCTCAGAGTGCATGCATGATTGTGCCAGGAAGCTAATATTTTCTCATGCAGAGGCTCAGATTTAAATAGAGACACACGCCATACAACTTCCCCAAATACAAGCTCAAATATCTGTGTACTTTACCAAGCAGATCAAGATACTTCAGTACACTCTGAAACTAGCCCAAATACACACTGGGATAATAGTGTTCTTTTACCTGCAGAGGCACAATTCAAAATAAGGCAGAACGCTATAAAGCAGGCTCAATTACACATGCCGTATATACAGAAGCACATGGTGAGTTTACTCGACTAGTAACTGTTTAGCAAAAACAACAGTTAACATAGCCAGGAATACTTCTGGAAATGTCCGTTCACCTTAATTGTTATCTGTTGCTGATATTTAGATAACACAGAGACATGGAGTAATACAAAGCAGTTTTACAGAAATAGCATACCTATTAGAATAAGCAATGCTGCCGGCTGGGTCTGGAGGCACCGGACATTTGAAAATGGCAGTTTCTGAGGGGAATATTAGAAAAGTACAGTTGTGTACACTTACCATAAATGTAGATGTTCGAGTGTATTCACTGTTGCAGTCATTACATTTGTGTAATCTGCTGGCAGGTTGCCCTCAGTCGGCCTGAATTCCAAAGTCTTGGGTCCTGCGTCAGTTGCCGTCTTCTCTTCCATGACGTCAGGTCATCAAGGGTATAAAACATGCAGCCGACGCCATTTTCTTTAATTTTTCTTGCCCCCGATGTCAGGTGCCCCCAAAAAGGTAGCAATATTCTAAATATATATATATATATATATATATATATATATATATATATATATATACATGCAGCAATATAAACTTTACCTTCATCTACAAGCAAATACACCACATAGGTTGTAGAAGATAGAGAAGGAAAGATAAACTGTAGAATGACAGGGGGTGGCGGGAGGGTAACCTGGACTGCAACAGTGAATACACTCGAACATCTATATTTATGGTAAGTCTACACAACTGTACTATGTTCTTCGTGTTTCACTGTTGCAGTCATTACATTTGGATAGAATCCCAAAGCTATGGTTGGGAGGCTGGAGCTAAACAGCATTAGGTGAGGCTATAAGGCCCTGCAGAACTGCAGTGGCAAAGCCTTCCCTGGACTTAGAGTAGAGAGGCAAGTGGTAATGCTTTGTAAAAGTGTGAACAGAACTCCAAGTAGCAGCCTCTAGAATGTCCTTGGTTGGTACTCCTCTGAAAAAGGCTGCTGAAGTAGCTGTAGCCCTGGTAGAGTGAGACCTAATGCCCTTGGGCTCAGGTTTGCCATGGTATAAGTAGCAGAAACAGATGCAATGGCTTATCCACTTTGAAATTGTCTACTTTGAAATAGCCTTTCCTTCTGATCCTGCAGCATATGACCCTAGTAATTGCTCAGTTTTTCTAAGAGCTTCAGTCCTGCTCAAGTAGAATCTTAGCTGTCTGTGTACATCCAAGGAATGCAGAATTCTCTCCCCTTTGTTCTGCGGATTTGGATAAAAAGATGGCAGATGAAATGTTTGGTTAATAGCCACACTGGAAATGACCTTAGGCATAAAAGTAGGATTTGTTCTCAGAGACACCCTGTCTGGGTGAAATATGATAAAAGGCTCTACAGCCATGAGGGCCTGTAGCTCTGAAACTCTTCTTGCTGAAGTAATTGTTAGTAGCAGAGCTGTCTTCCATGATAAGAACTTTATATCAGCGGTAGCAGCTGGTTCAAATGGAGGCAGGGTAAGCTTTTCCAACACATAATTGAGGTCCCATGCAGGTAATGGTGATCTTCTGGTAGGCTTAAATTGTTGGCTCCTCTAAGATACTGCTTTAATAAAGGATGAGAAATGATTGGTGGCTCTGTATTGTAATGCGCCAAAATGGCAGAGGCATGGATTTTGATTGATGAAAAAGATATTCCTTTGTCAAGCATCTCAGTTAAGTATTGTAATATCTGAGGAATATGTGGTTCTGCTGTATCAGTTCCTTGTGCTTGATTCCAAGCACAGAATCTCTTCCATTTGTCAGCATAAGAATTTCTAGTACTAGGCCTTCTGGCTTTCAAAATGACATCCATCACAGCTTTACTGAGAGGTGTCATCTGTATGATTACAGGATTAGCCATGCTGCCAGGTTCAGAGTCTGTAGTTGATTGTGCAGGATCTGATTGCTTTGCTGGGACAGTAGTTGTGGTTTTTGAGGCAAGGTCCAAGCTGGGTATTGAGACAAGTTCCTTAGAATTTCGTACCAGTATTGGTGGGGCCAGTCCGGGGCAATTAATATCATCTTTGGCTTCTCTTGTCTGACCTTTAGGAGGACCTTGGGTAGAAGAAGCAGATGAGGAAAGGCATAGACTGATAGGTTTTTCCATCTGAAGGATAGGGCATCCACTTTCCATGCTTGTCTGTGATAAGTCCTTGTGCAGAATCTTTTTAGTTGATAATTTTGAGGAGAGGCAAATAGCTCTATGTCTGGGCTCCCCCATTTCTCTGCTATCATACTGAAGACTTATGGATTTAGTTTCCACTTGTGAGGATCCATAAGGTTTCTGCTTAAATCGTCTGCCAGAGTGTTTTGTTTTCCTGGCAGGAATTGAGCTTGGAGATTTATTTGGTAGGTAAAAGCTGTGTCCCACAGTGCCATGGCTAATCTGCAAAGGGGGTATGAGTGTGTACCCCCTTGCTTGTTTATATACCACATGACTGTGGTGTTGTCCATCTTTATCAGTCGTTCTCCTGGATGAAGTAAGTTCTTGAAGGCTGTTAGGGCATTTTGAACAGCTAGCTTCTCTTTCTGGTTGACATGTAGATGCATTTGATTTGGTGCCCATATGCCCTGAATGCATCTTCCTGCCATGTGGGCCCCACAGGCATAATCGGATGCATCTGTTGTTAAGGTTTGGCTGGCAGGGGGTAGAGTGAAGGCCCGTCCCATGTTTTGGTGACAGGCCTTTGCCCACCATACAGGGCCGGCCTTAGCTGAAATGGCGCCCTAGGCGAAGTAGTGCTCTGGTGCCCCTTAAGCCCCACCCATGCCATTCTCAAGGAACACCCCTATTTGAACCACGCCCACAGGTAGGTCACTCCCACAAAAGCCACTCCAGTCATTTCTTTAAATTTTTTTAATGGCTTAAAAAATCAGTGAATGCTTTGTCATAGTGTAACAAAGGGAGCAAGCCTTACACACCAGCATATCACTGACCAGCATGTACAACAGATACTGGGCACTGACTGACCATAATGAAATATGTAGCATAAACATAGTGTTACAATGCACGAGATCGATAGCAATCTTCTCTGTCAGAGAGAATAAGGGACAGCAAAAAGGTTTACTAATGGATGAGCACAACAGTTTTTTAGAGTTTGGATATGTATGCTCACCTTTTACATATGCCGATAGCTGTCCATCACCTCTACCAAACTTAGCAGCATATCTGGTTAGTTTGGAACACCACTTCAATAATCAATACAATGGTATTCCAGCAGAAAGGCAATCCATGGAAATTGCTTTCCTAAGAATAAGAGACAAAACCCTCCATAGCTGTCAACTGTACCTGCCAATGTGGAACAAAGTGGCAAAGGTGGTACACTTCCTTGCAGCATACTAAAGTCCATCTAAGCTGATCAATGTGATTAAAATATATTTCTTTATACTTAGGACTCAGCCCTATTTATCATGTATCTCAGTTACAATTTGACATAAGATTACCTTTTAACTTGTGCCACTGGAAGGACAATTCTTAACTACCACACTGGCCCAAGTACTGTATCATGCAACACAATGAAATGTAACAGCTATACTGGTTTAAGCCATGCAATCAGATTTACAAAATTTAAAACTGACTTAGTGCCTCTAGTGCTTGTTAAGTATACATAATGTTAATAAATAATTCAACTTCAGTTCCTTTGCCCCAAAACTATATATGTGGAGGCAAGCGCTATATTCAACTACAATCTAAAAACCAGGGAGCCAGCTCCCCTATTCTTAAAATAGAACCAAAATCGTCACATGGCTATTCTTGCATAATATAAATGAGTGCCCAGTTAAGCCACACGGGAGTAGGAAATGGCAAACATATGATTACAGTTCTCAGTTATCACACAACACAAAATTAAAACTAAAAATGGAAAGCTATTTTAACAGCAAGGAATATCACACTATAGACAAATATAAAACAGCTAAAATTGCTACCAAAGTACAATATAATTGTCACATAGACTATGACATCAATGGTACAAACTGATACAACAGTAATATAATGGAAGGTAACACAATAGAAAATGCTACATGTTATAACAATGGGCTATTATTTAATAGGTTTAAATCAGTTGGGCATAAAAAATACACGTGGTGCACGATGCCATTACCACTCCAGACCTACTTATTTGATTATTCCAGAGACAGACTGTGGCACTTCATTATAATGCATAACTAATAATGTCTATCATGCTTAGTTTTCATTTGTATGACATAAGCAGTTACCAAAGTACATAAACACTATTCTTGCTAATATGCGTCACTGCATCAGAAAGAAAGCTGTTTCATTGCACATGATTTATAAACTGACTTCACAGCATAGAATGAGTAATTTAAAACTAGCAATGAAAGGAATGGTGATGACCTCATGAAACAGCCCACTATATAACATTTATTTCTAGACCAAAACTAGCAATAAAAAGAATGGCAATGACTTCTTGAAACCAAAAGCCCACTACACAACAGGTATTTGTAGACCACTGCCTTTTTAGAAGTTTCTGCATCATTATGCAACTGCTGCAATTATAACAGACAGGAAAGGAAAACTTAGCATTTCTTTCCATCAAACATTTTCTCCAACATTCATACACTGGCCAAATGTCTTAGAGCAAGAAATCTTGACAAAGCCGTAAAAAGAGGGACAAAGGCCCCCAAAAACAGGGCAATGTTTAAATATTGCTGTTACAAACTTAGAAAGCTGATAAAGTAACAGGTTTTACATTAACATGAATTTTCCAAAGGATATGAATTCTGAAACTCAAATGTCTAGCATTTCCTAATTTCACTCTTTAATGATTTACCAATAGTTTGCCAAAAAACACAATTTGATGAAAAATGGACAAAAAAAGAGGCACAAATCACCAAGGGAAGAATGAGGTAGCAACTAATCTGGTGACGCAAAAAGCTAAGTACTGTTGGCACAATGAAGAATGGTGCATTTAGAAAGCTGTAATATAGATTAATGTTACTGATATATAAACCAAACAAAAACGACAGCGTAAAAGCTCAGCGCTGATGCTTGATAACTTATTTTTTTCTGAAACAAATGTTAAGTTATACTAAAATAATGTTAGGGTTACCACCTGTCCCACTTTGAGGGACAGTCCCTCTTGGGCAGTTGTGTCCTGCAAAGAAATTGAAAAAATGGCAAATGTCCTGAGATTTTAGGACAAGCATATTACCTATACTGTATGTAATAGTTGCATACAACAATTATTCTGTATCTGAAATACCTAAATGTTATAAGAAACAGAATAAGCAACTAAAATGCTATAAGAATAAGCTTTTATTTAAGCAAAAAAAGTGAAGTTCTGTCCTTTGTACTGGCTGTGGGTATGTTGGGTATTTGAAAAGGTGACAACCCTAAATAATGTGCATGTCTATGGTGGTAGGTTAGTAGGGCTACCATCCTTTTCACAAGACAGTCATGCTTTGGGCATCTATGCCGGAAAACGAACGTGGCAAATGGTAAATACCTTGCTATTTTAGAAAGAGAAAATATTTCGAGTTCACACCAAGTATTACAAATATTGGGATATTACCAGAATCAGTGAATGAAGTCATAATAATTGTTTTGTTGAAGATGGCAATGTAATCAAAGAACTTATTGTGGTTTACAACACCTGGTCTGTGAGCCTGAATATGGTCACTTGTAATAAGTGCATTAGCCCAGTAAACAAAGCAGACAAAAATAAAGCCAACGCAAAATTATAATTATATAAATAAATAAGATACAAACCAATAGAACAACTCTGAGTCTTGGCTATTTTTTCCTTCGTTTTGCGGAGACCAAGTTGGGACTGATGAGAGTTTGGTTTGTTCTGCAAAGTCTCACATATCGGTAAAATACCTTACTTTGAACACATGAACAAGTGGCAATCCCACTGCAAGAGCAAGAGCAATTCCCAACATTTAATCAATGTTTGACATTAAATACTGCAATAACTTTACCATGGCCTCTGTTTTCACGCCTGCACCGAGGCTTTTTATTAGTGTTATATGAGTCGCTCATGCAATTAGAATGTCTACCTCTTAACCTCTTAGTGCAAGAAATCTGGACAAAGCCCGACAAAATGGGAGGAGGAAGGCCCCAAAATAAGGACATATTTTAAATATTGCTATTATAAAATTGCTGGAGTAATAGGGCTTGTGTTAGCAGACATTTCCTAAGGGATGTGAAGTCTGAAACACAAATGCGTGCCATTGTTTAGTGGCTTAAATCTTGACAACATCCCAGTGATTTGCTACAAAACCACACATTTTATGAGCAACAGACCAAAAATATGAGGCAAAATGTGAACATTCTGCTAACGATATTAGAATGGTCTAATACAATTATTGTTGTTATATGTAGTAGTACGTACTAAAGGAAAATTGCTGCCCGTTTGCTTATAATTTATGGTGCCATGAGCCCTCATAGAAAGAAACAGTAGACAAAAATACATAAAATATCTAGAATAAAGGAATGCATGAGAACCAGATCACAATAATCTGTAATACAAAATGCAAACACCACTTGCTGGGGCTATTTCAAAATTGTTTTAAATTAATCCGCCATGTAAAGAGTGACAAAAAGCATTCATGAACAGACAGCAATCGAGAAATTGCGAACGATAATGTTTTGCTGTGGATTTGGATGCCTGGATGCCGAATCCGAGCTGCGAACTCCGTAATAGTTGATAAGCCAGCATGGTAGTGCCCTGCCACTGAAGGTTTCAAAAACAGAAGTGCCACATTTACCCAAACATTGCCAACAATACACAAGTGAAGTGCCTGTTTTCAGGACCGATCGGAACGCAAGAGTCTGATAAATAGATGTTACAAATTAAACGTGCTGGTTGCAAATGGAGACCGAGAAAATCAGATCCAGGGGCTACATTCGTGACCTATCATGAATTTCATGTCAGTTCGTGTTCTTAACTTTCTGTTTTATACATCTAGACTCACTGTCTGTTCTGAGCCTGCTGCTCTTAAAATATCCCCATAAGAGGTACTGCAGAATAACAATCTCTTTTCTTGGGTGCTGTTGGTGTTGTTATTTTTTTAATGTAAAGCGGATGGAACTCGTTGGGTTAATGCATGAGGCAATACTACTTACTCAACAAATACACAAAAATAATTAACTTACAGCATAGGAAAAGGATGACCAAGTAACTCAGAACTTCAGAAAAATAATGAAAAATATTAATAGTTTTGTTTTCTTTTTTGTACCCGAGTGCACCCATGTCATTATGCATTAAAAAAAGTACCTCAGAAGAGTCAGAACTACAGCACAAAAAATCCGGAAAGCGCAGTTGGTAGCCCGTGGTGTAGAGGGAACCAGTCCGCCGATAATCCACACCGATGTCGCCCAGTCCACAGATCAGGAACACAGGAAGTAACGACAGCCAATGGCTGCGCCGCCTCTATCAACGAAAAAAGGAATGAGAGGTGGGTATGGGCTGCGTTGTATTATAAACTGTGGATGGATTGGAGCAGTAGTCAGGGATGTGGGGGAGGGCGCAATGCTACAAAGGCGGGCGCAACTACAGATGAAAAGAGAAGTTAAGTTAATGAAATTGCGCCTTTATGATGCGGCTTTATGGCCCTAGGCAGTCGCCTAGTTCGCCTATGCCTAAGGCCGGCCCTGCCACCATAGAAACTCCTGTTGCAGGCAGGGATGAGAGGAATCATTGTTTCCAGACTGTGTGAATGTTGACTCCATAAACTTTTTAGGTACCATTGAAGCTTCCTCATATGCAGTCTTGCATATGGAATTTGTAGGATGCATGATGCCATGAAGCCCAGAGCCTGCAGAATTTGCCTTGCAGAAGACTGGGTTTTTATTGCAATAAGTTTGAAGTAAGTAGTCAGTTGCCTTTGTTTGTCTGGTGTGAGGTAAGCCATCTGGGCAGTTGTATTCAAGCTTGCACTCAGGAATGTTATCTTTTGAGAGGGTACCAGTTGTGATTTCTTTTCATTTATTATGTACCCTAGGCATGTTAGAAGCCTTTTTACAAACGCCAGGTGTCGTAGAAGAGTGTCCTTGTTCTCTGCTTGAATGAGACAGTCATCCAAGTAAGGATATATTTGAATACTTCTTTGTCTGCAAAATGCAATTACTGGTGCCAGGCACCTTGTAAAGACCCTGAGCGCAGTGGATAAGCCAAAGGGCAGTGCAGAGAATTGGTAATGCATTAAGCCAGCCTTGAATCTGAGGTATCTTCTGCACGACTGTCTTATTGGGACATGCAGGTATGCCTCTTTTAGGTCTAAAGTCACCAGCCAAGCATTCTTGCCCAGCATGGGCAGAGGCTGTTGCAAAGTGAGCATTTTGAATTTTGGAATGTCCAGGTATGTGTTCAGAATCGATAAATCTAGTATTGGCCACCAGGCCTTGTCCTTTCTGGGTACCAAGAACAGTCTTGAGTAAAAACCTTGTCCTTTTTCCTGTTCTGGTACTGTCTGAATGCCCCCATATCCATGAGGGACGTAACCTGTTTCTGAGCCTCTGCCCATTGTTTTTTTGGCAGATCTGGCCAACCATTTGTCATTGGCAGAGTGTGGAAATGGAATCTGTATCCCTGTGATACGATGTTTAGTACCCACATGTCCTGGGTTATTAACTGCCAATTTTGAGCAAAAAGTGCTAATTTTCTCCCTATGCGTGCTGCCAAAAGATAAGTGCTTGGTGTAGGCAGAGGGAAGTCATTGGGATTGCTTTCTGTAGGTTTGCGATTTATCTGCTCCAGATTTGGAGGTGGATGGGCCCCGTTGCTTTGACCTGTATGAGTCTTGAGCCTGGTACCTGATACCCTTAGGCCATCTGGATTTGCCCCTTTGAGCTCTGTCTGACACAGGAAAGGACCAATTTTTTTGTATGCCAGTGTCTACTGAATCTAGGTGGCTGCACTTGTAAGAAATCTTTAACAGTTTGCATAGACTTAGCTTTGTCTTCCATTTTCTTTAAAGCCTCTTCTGCCTTAAAACCAAACAAAGAATCATGCTGTAAAGGTGCATCTAGCAATTTAGCTTTAACATGATCAGGCAAATGTTCCTTTAACCAGGCATGCCTCCTAATCACAGATCCAGTAACTGCAGCCCTGCAGGAGGCCTCTAAAGAATCAAAACCACATTGCAAAGTATGCTTTCCAACTTGTTCAGCTGCATGCAATAATTCCTGCAATTCCTTATTTTCTGCACATTCTGAAATCAACATCATTTTCTGTTTCAGCAATCCCATAACATGCTGTTGATACTTAAGCATATGAAATTGACAGTTTAAGGCCCTGATTGCCAAGGTTGCAGATGTATAAACCTTTTTTCCCCATCTGTCCAGTGCCCTTGAATCTCTGTTGGAGGGGGTAGGGTTTTTTGCTGTTGAGGCCTTAACTCCCTTTGGACCCTGTGAAATAGTTTCAGGATCAGCAGCAGGGTTTCTAAATAAAAATTTATGAGAGTCAGGGACCCTGTAATACCTCTCAGGCTTACTGGGAGCCGGAGGTAAGGAGTCAGGGGTCAGGCTTGACTCCGAAAACACATCATCCACAATGTCTAAAACAGGGGGAATGGCTAAAGGCTTGTGCTGAGGGAGAAGAAGGAAATCCCTGAGCCTCTTTTTTGATTCTGAGAAGTCTTGACTCTCCCAGTGAAAATGCTCCCACAAAGTATGCAAGGTTTCGCCAAATGAATAATCCTCAGGAGGAGATGCAGATGGAATAGACTATTCAGCATCAGAATCCTCATAGGGAGGTAAAGATAATTCCTGATCAGAAGAGGAATTAGAAGAAATAGAAACCTGATCTGAAGATTCATAGTCAGTGTCTTGCCTAGGCCTCTTATCTGGAGGGGGATGGGTACCCCTGATCAAGGTAATAAGGTCTTCAGCCATTTTGATCATCTGTTTTTTAGGCACAGAGGCCTGTGCACATGGCTCAGTCATCATTTTTAGTTTTAGAAGGTGTCTTTGCCTTTGGTTTTGCAGCTTTCTTGGTTTGATATAAAAATGTTGAGGTCTGAATACACCCTCAGAAGCCGGTGCCTGCTCAGCAGCTCCGGACCCATCGGAGGAAGATACATCCGTCGGTCGAATACCTTGAGTATCTTGCAGCATGCCGGACTCCACATGAGTGCCGGTAGAGGCCTTGAATGTAAAGCGGATGGAACTTCGTTGGGTTAATGCATGAGGCAATACTACTTACTCAACAAATACACAAAATAATTAACTTACAGCATAGGAAAAGGATGACCAAGTAACTCAGAACTTCAGAAAAATAATGAAAAATATTAATAGTTTTGTTTTCTTTTTGTACCCGAGTGCACCCATGTCATTATGCATTAAAAAGTACCTCAGAAGAGTCAGAACTACAGCACAAAAAGTCCGGAAAGCGCAGTTGGTAGCCCGCATGGTGTAGAGGGAACCAGTCCGCCGATAATCCACACCGATGTCGTCCAGTCCACAGATCAGGAACACAGGAAGTAACGACAGCCAATGGCTGCGCCCGCCTCTATCGTCAACGAAAAAAGGAATGAGAGGTGGGTATGGGCTGCGTTGTATTATAAACTGTGGATGGATTGGAGCAGTAGTCAGGGATGTGGGGGAGGGCGCAATGCTACAAAGGGCGGGCGCAACTACAGATGAAAAGAGAAGTTAAGTTAATGAAATTGCGCCCTTTATGATGCCGGCTTTATGGCGCCCTAGGCAGTCGCCTAGTTCGCCTATGCCTAAGGCCGGCCCTGCCACCATAGAAACTCCTGTTGCAGGCAGGGGATGAGAGGAATCATTGTTTCCAGACTGTGTGAATGTTGACTCCATAAACTTTTTAGGTACCATTGAAGCTTCCTCATATGCAGTCTTGCATATGGAATTTGTAGGATGCATGATGCCATGAAGCCCAGAGCCTGCAGAATTTGCCTTGCAGAAGACTGGGTTTTTATTGCAATAAGTTTGAAGTAAGTAGTCAGTTGCCTTTGTTTGTCTGGTGTGAGGTAAGCCATCTGGGCAGTTGTATTCAAGCTTGCACTCAGGAATGTTATCTTTTGAGAGGGTACCAGTTGTGATTTCTTTTCATTTATTATGTACCCTAGGCATGTTAGAAGCCTTTTTACAAACGCCAGGTGTCGTAGAAGAGTGTCCTTGTTCTCTGCTTGAATGAGACAGTCATCCAAGTAAGGATATATTTGAATACTTCTTTGTCTGCAAAATGCAATTACTGGTGCCAGGCACCTTGTAAAGACCCTGAGCGCAGTGGATAAGCCAAAGGGCAGTGCAGAGAATTGGTAATGCATTAAGCCAGCCTTGAATCTGAGGTATCTTCTGCACGACTGTCTTATTGGGACATGCAGGTATGCCTCTTTTAGGTCTAAAGTCACCAGCCAAGCATTCTTGCCCAGCATGGGCAGAGGCTGTTGCAAAGTGAGCATTTTGAATTTTGGAATGTCCAGGTATGTGTTCAGAATCGATAAATCTAGTATTGGCCACCAGGCCTTGTCCTTTCTGGGTACCAAGAACAGTCTTGAGTAAAAACCTTGTCCTTTTTCCTGTTCTGGTACTGTCTGAATGCCCCCATATCCATGAGGGACGTAACCTGTTTCTGAGCCTCTGCCCATTGTTTTTTTGGCAGATCTGGCCAACCATTTGTCATTGGCAGAGTGTGGAAATGGAATCTGTATCCCTGTGATACGATGTTTAGTACCCACATGTCCTGGGTTATTAACTGCCAATTTTGAGCAAAAAGTGCTAATTTTCTCCCTATGCGTGCTGCCAAAAGATAAGTGCTTGGTGTAGGCAGAGGGAAGTCATTGGGATTGCTTTCTGTAGGTTTGCGATTTATCTGCTCCAGATTTGGAGGTGGATGGGCCCCGTTGCTTTGACCTGTATGAGTCTTGAGCCTGGTACCTGATACCCTTAGGCCATCTGGATTTGCCCCTTTGAGCTCTGTCTGACACAGGAAAGGACCAATTTTTTTGTATGCCAGTGTCTACTGAATCTAGGTGGCTGCACTTGTAAGAAATCTTTAACAGTTTGCATAGACTTAGCTTTGTCTTCCATTTTCTTTAAAGCCTTTTCTGCCTTAAAACCAAACAAAGAATCATGCTGTAAAGGTGCATCTAGCAATTTAGCTTTAACATGATCAGGCAAATGTTCCTTTAACCAGGCATGCCTCCTAATCACAGATCCAGTAACTGCAGCCCTGCAGGAGGCCTCTAAAGAATCAAAACCACATTGCAAAGTATGCTTTCCAACTTGTTCAGCTGCATGCAATAATTCCTGCAATTCCTTATTTTCTGCACATTCTGAAATCAACATCATTTTCTGTTTCAGCAATCCCATAACATGCTGTTGATACTTAAGCATATGAAATTGACAGTTTAAGGCCCTGATTGCCAAGGTTGCAGATGTATAAACCTTTTTCCCCATCTGTCCAGTGCCCTTGAATCTCTGTTGGAGGGGGTAGGGTTTTTTTGCTGTTGAGGCCTTAACTCCCATTGGACCCTGTGAAATAGTTTCAGGATCAGCAGCAGGATTTCTAAAAATAATTTATGAGAGTCAGGGACCCCGTAATACCAGTCAGGCTTACTGGGAGCCGGAGGTAAGGAGTCAGGGGTCAGGCTTGACTCCGAAAACACATCATCCACAATGTCTAAAACGGGGAATGGCTAAAGGCTTGTGCTGAGGGAGAAGAAGGAAATCCCTGAGCCTCTTTTTTGATTCTGAGAAGTCTTGACTCTCCCAGTGAAAATGCTCCCACAAAGTATGCAAGGTTTCGCCAAATGAATAATCCTCAGGAGGAGATGCAGATGGAATAGACTATTCAGCATCAGAATCCTCATAGGGAGGTAAAGATAATTCCTGATCAGAAGAGGAATTAGAAGAAATAGAAACCTGATCTGAAGATTCATAGTCAGTGTCTTGCCTAGGCCTCTTATCTGGAGGGGGATGGGTACCCCTGATCAAGGTAATAAGGTCTTCAGCCATTTTGATCATCTGTTTTTTAGGCACAGAGGCCTGTGCACATGGCTCAGTCATCATTTTTTTAGTTTTAGAAGGTGTCTTTGCCTTTGGTTTTGCAGCTTTCGTTGGTTTGATATAAAAATGTTGAGGTCTGAATACACCCTCAGAAGCCAGTGCCTGCTCAGCAGCTCCGGACCCATCCGAGGGAGATACATCCGTCGGTCCAATACCTTGAGTATCTTGCAGCATGCTGGACTCCACATGGGTGTCGGTAGAGGCCTGCGACTCGAAGGTAGCGGGTATCAGAGGCTGCGAAAGCGCCTCATTGAGTACCAGTGAACCGGTGACTGGCTAAGGAGAAGCTTTGTTGTTGGTTTTGGATCTCGACTGCCTTTCTCTGTCCTTTTCTTTGCGTTTTTTATGTACTCTGGTAGTCAGATTGCTATCTGACGACATTTCTGGGTAGTTAAATCTGTTTCCAAAATACTTAGATGCAAAAATATACCGACGCTTAATAGTGCGTTGGTTAAATCTAGCACAAAACCGACAGCCAGGCACATTGTGATCAGGGCCTAGGCAAGGAATACAGTATAAATGGAAATCCTTATGAGGTATTTGCTTCCCACAAGTAATACAATTATTAACTTTTTCTGACATTGGTAAAAAGCAAGAAAAATGTTTCCCCAATGGGGTACTTAGCTTTAGTGAAGACTTCGGTACTGAAACTCAAACTCGAATATTTCAGTAGTCGGCCGACCACCACTTGTGAAATGCTTCTGCTTCGGGCACCATGCGGCAAGAAAGACTAAAGAAAATGGTGTCGGCTGCATGTTTTATACCCCTGACGACCTGATGTCATGGAAGAGAAGACAGCAACCGACGCAGGACCCAAGACTTTGGAATTCTGGCCGACTGAGGGCAACCTGCCAGCAGATTACCCAAATGTAATGACTGCAACAGTGAAACACGAAGAACATCCTCCCATACGTAGAGAATCAGGGAGGAGTTAAGGGGCTAACACTGACTCCAAGTGTTTGCTTAGGCTTTGGTAAGTATGCAGTGTCTGATTTAATTTATAATTAAATTTAAACTGGATTTTTAGCAGTAGATTAAGCTATATATTAGAACTAAGTTATAAACTATATTTGGGCTATGTTATATGTTTGTACAGGGTATTTGTAAACTGCAGGTAGAGGGCACAGAGTATGAGTTTCAGGGCTATGAGTGGGAGAGTGGAGTAAAACTACAGTTTTCAGGGATTAAGTTTAGAGTTAGAAATAGTGTTAGGGGCAATGTTGTTTAACTGAAAAATAGGACATAGAGGAGGCCAATTTACTATAGGGGACAGACTATAGGTGGCTTTAGACCCAGGGCAGCATTTTACAGGACATAATATTACAGTACAGTAAAAGGAATTAATCTTGGCCACTTGTAGGATGGACTTCAGGTAGATAGCTAGTAGGTACTGTCTTTCAGGGTAGCTTCTTTCAGGCAGGACACTCTTATTTTTAGATATTTTAAGGGGGTATGCCTTGGCCACTTGTAGGATGGACTTCAAGTAGATAGTTAGTGGGTACTATCTTTCAGGGTAGCTTCTTTAAGGCAGGAGACTCTTATTTTTAGATATTTTGAGGGGATATGCCTATTAGGATAAGCAACGCTGCAGGCTGGGTCTGGAGACTTTATTATGAAGTTGTTTGAAATTAATTTAATTTGCTTGAGTTTTATTTTTATATCATTCTTTCCAGGCTTGGTTCTCTTGATCGAAGCATTTGTTTAGTTGGTTTGGTAAGCCAAGGAGCATGATTGAGTTTTGTTCTTTTGTATCGTAGTGGGGCTAAAGTGTTTAAAGTGCTAAGGAAGATATTATTAAAATAGTGTACTGCCTCTTCTAATGGTAGGAATTTTAGAGGGGGTCCAATTATGAGCATTCAGTGCATTGATAAAGGCTGTTTGATTAAAATTAGTTAGGTTCCTAGATGCTTTACATGAGTGTGATCTTGGCATCTGTGTATGGGTTCTATGCGTACTATTTATAGAAAATGAAAAACGTAAAGAACTTAAATACAGTAGCCAATTTATATTTTAATTAAATGCAGTGCACAATTCACACAGGCTACATTCATGTTTCCTCATATATTTCTATTATTTATCACACTCTTTAAATCAAAAACGATCTGATATAAAGCTTCTATGTGCATTTGCTCAACTTGTATAATGCAAATTATTATTTATCCCACACATTTTTAGGTTGAATTACTCCAATAAACATCATAATTTGGTATATAAAATGAAAAACATTAACATCTTAACTTAATATATAAAAGCAAAAACATTTTCAGAGATAATTGTACGTTGACCAAAGGCAGCAAACATAGATTACACCTTCCAAAAATTCTGCTAGCTATATTATCATCTGTATTAGGAGAGGTAACTTATAAAAAA
This sequence comes from Protopterus annectens, assembly GCF_019279795.1. Classification (NCBI taxonomy): domain Eukaryota; kingdom Metazoa; phylum Chordata; order Ceratodontiformes; family Protopteridae; genus Protopterus; species Protopterus annectens. The sequence continues at coordinate 988,982,060 of NC_056727.1, forward strand.
AATACATTGTATACCATCCCCTGTCACAACACTTGTGTCAAACAGATATTTGTTTACATCTATACTTATTAATGCTAATGGCAAAGGACCATTTTAAATATGCTAAACTCGCTGTGCACAAAGTATATAGTGACAGCCTGCCTGTAGAATTTTGCATTCAAGTGGATAAGTATGGCCTTTTGGGCCATCCCTTACCAGTCAATAAACAGATAATACAGTCCTCCTTTTCCATTTTGCTCAATCTGCACTTCCCTCTCATCCTCCACTTTAAGAGAGATTAAATGATCTGTCACCTCAGAAGAACTAACTTCTGTTTCTTCTACACCATTATCTAGCCCTTAAGATAGTTTCTTCAGCTTAGCCATTACCAATTTTGCATTACTAAACACTTGTAAGCATATGGCAAAACAGAACCACCAGAAAATGTGGTCTACAGTTTATTAGTCTTCTGCATGCTTTCATTGTCCCCTTAAACTGTAGTTTCTGCTGCAGTGTAATCTCTGAGAAATCACAGTCTACAAGAACTGGCCATTTTCTGCAGTCCATTTCTTTGCTAACTATAACTGCTATAAGGCTTGTTTGTTTCCATACTAGTTCACAAACTGAACTATTATGATTCTCAGCTTCAAGCTGTGGCACTACATCACCAATATAGCAAGCCAAGATGCCTCCCAGCTTCCCCTCTGATGAGCAAACCAGCAACAGTCACTCAGTCCCTTCCTCCCCCCACAGCACGTAAAACTAGTCAAACACTGCTTAGATTTTAATATCCTGACAGGAAATATACTTTAATTTTTAGAAAAATCTAACTAAAAGTATACTAAAAGTTAGATTAACATAGACTCTATTTAATTTTCTAAAAATTAATACATAGTCAAGAGAATTTTTTAATTATTCCTGTCAAAAGATTTTCTACTGGAGATCTCAAGATGAGCAACTCGAAGACCCCACAGCAGGAGAGTGCAGTAAAGAAAGAACTACATCTTATAACAACAAACATCCGAGAACTGTCACTAAAAACATGAGCAACGTGAAGAACCCACACCAGGAGAGTGCAGTGAAGAAAGAACTACATCTTATAATAACAAACATCCAAGAACTGTCACTAAAAACATGAGCAACGTGAAGAACCCACACCAGGAGAGTGCAGTGAAGAAAGAACTACATCTTATAATAACAAACATCCAAGAACTGTCACTAAAACATGAGCAACGTGAAGAACCCACACCAGGAGAGTGCAGTGAAGAAAGAACTACATCTTATAATAACAAACATCCAAGAACTGTCACTAAAAACATGAGCAACGTGAAGAACCCACACCAGGAGAGTGCAGTGAAGAAAGAACTACATCTTATAATAACAAACATCCAAGAACTGTCACTAAAAACATGAGCAACGTGAAGAACCCACACCAGGAGAGTGCAGTGAAGAAAGAACTACATCTTATAATAACAAACATCCAAGAACTGTCACTAAAAACATGAGCAACGTGAAGAACCCACACCAGGAGAGTGCAGTGAAGAAAGAACTACATCTTATAATAACAAACATCCAAGAACTGTCACTAAAAACATGAGCAACGTGAAGAACCCACACCAGGAGAGTGCAGTGAAGAAAGAACTACATCTTATAATAACAAACATCCAAGAACTGTCACTAAAAACATGAGCAACGTGAAGAACCCACACCAGGAGAGTGCAGTGAAGAAAGAACTACATCTTATAATAACAAACATCCAAGAACTGTCACTAAAACATGAGCAACGTGAAGAACCCACACCAGGAGAGTGCAGTGAAGAAAGAACTACATCTTATAATAACAAACATCCAAGAACTGTCACTAAAAACATGAGCAACGTGAAGAACCCACACCAGGAGAGTGCAGTGAAGAAAGAACTACATCTTATAATAACAAACATCCAAGAACTGTCACTAAAAACATGAGCAACGTGAAGAACCCACACCAGGAGAGTGCAGTGAAGAAAGAACTACATCTTATAATAACAAACATCCAAGAACTGTCACTAAAAACATGAGCAACGTGAAGAACCCACACCAGGAGAGTGCAGTGAAGAAAGAACTACATCTTATAATAACAAACATCCAAGAACTGTCACTAAAGCATGAGCAACGTGAAGAACCCACACCAGGAGAGTGCAGTGAAGAAAGAACTACATCTTATAATAACAAACATCCAAGAACTGTCACTAAAAACATGAGCAACATGAAGAACCCACACCAGGAGAGTGCAGAGAAGAAAGAACTGCATCTTATAATAACAAACATCCAAGAACTGTCACTAAAAACATGAGCAACGTGAAGAGCCCACACCAGGAGAGTGCAGTGAAGAAAGAGCTACATCTTACAATAACAAACATCCAAGAACTGGCACTAAAAACATGAGCAACGTGAAGAACCCACACCAGGAGAGTGCAGTGAAGAAAGAACTACATCTTATAATAACAAACATCCAAGAACTGTCACTAAAGCATGAGCAACGTGAAGAACCCACACCAGGAGAGTGCAGTGAAGAAAGAACTACATCTTATAATACAAACATCCAAGAACTGTCACTAAAAACATGAGCAACGTGAAGAACCCACACCAGGAGAGTGCAGTGAAGAAAGAACTGCATCTTATAATAACAAACATCCAAGAACTGCCACTAAAAACATGAGCAACGTGAAGAACCCACACCAGGAGAGTGCAGTGAAGAAAGAACTACATCTTATAATAACAAACATCCAAGAACTGTCACTAAAAACATGAGCAACGTGAAGAACCCACAGCAGGAGAGTGCAGTGAAGAAAGAACTACATCTTATACAAACATCCAAGAACTGTCACTAAAGCATGAGCAATGTGAAGAACCCCCACCAGGAGAGTGCAGTGAAGAAAGAACTACATCTTATAATAACAAACATCCAAGAACTGTCACTAAAAGTGAACAAATTCGAAAACAAAATGGATATTATCAAACAAGAATGCAGTAAACAACTGGAACTTCTGGAACAGTAAAAAAAAATCTGAACAGATTCTTGCCTTAGAGGAAACAGTAACTGACCTAGAAACTAGAGTGATAGAAAATGAACATCAAAATTAATTTCTTCTGAAACAAAACACCAGGCTGATTGAGAAACTGGAAGACCTTGAAAGTAGATCAAGGAGGAATAACATAAGAATATATGGAATTCCTGAGAAAGAAGAGGGTGCTAACATGATTTAATTCCTCAATAAGTGGATTCCATCAGCACTAAACATGCCTAAATCTAAACCCAGGTCTATAATAGTTAGATTTATTTCCTCGCAAGACAAGGACTTAGTGCTGAAATCAGCTTGGACTAATTCCCCTATCAAGATGGGTAAAAAAGTTATTCATTTTGACAATGACTACACCTCTACAGTCATGTCCAGAAGAAAGGAGTGTGTTCCTCTAATTAAGTCCTTGAAAAAAGCCAATATTAAAGCTCAAATTCTTTTTCCTGCAAAAATAAAAATCGCCTTGCCAGAAGGAGTGAAGATCTTTGATTCCCCTACAAGAAGCAGTAGAATTTATCCAAAAGAAGAAAATACTGTCGGACATAGAAGATATGGAATGGTCATCCCAGAGTTTGAAGAGACAGGTAACAAAAATGGATGGTCTGTGAAGGAAGGAGCAAACAAAACTAAGAAACTAAAGCACAAACAAATAAATTCCTTCTAATTTTAAATGCTTTGCTTTATGAATCATAATATATTTGATTCTGGAAAGTCTCTATGTTGTAAGGTAATGTGAATCGTTTTTATTATTAACTTTCTCATTTCCTTTCTATATCTACTGCTTCTAATTACATATAGTACTAAGTATTTAAATAACATTCTCTCTGTTTCTCTCTGTCTCTTCTTTCTTCCTATTCTTTTTTGTTACCAGTGTTTCTTTTCTCTCTTTTCCCCATTATAAGTATTTTACATATGTTTCCCTTTTAAATAACTATAAATGAGGTATGCCTTCTAATTGTTCAGCAATAGTATAATTTGACAATACTAAAGTGCATTTTTTCTAGTGGGTCAGTGGTGGCGTAACAAGGTGTTTCTGATTAGTGTTTCTAACTATATGTTTTAGACACTTTGTTTAGATACATTTAAACATTAATACAGTACATTAATGGTGTTTTACAGATAGCTAAATATAAGTTTTATATATATATATATATATATATATATATATATATACTAGGTTCCTTTTTTAACTGGTGGGTAAATGACTGAAATGTTATGATTTCTGATTTGAGGCAGCTGTTGTTACTTCTAAATAGCTGTTTTTATATAAAAGGGTTGTTTTTTCATGATGTTAAAGTTTTGTGAGGAAACTGGTGGTCTGTATCACTGTTATCATTGAGGGGATTCATGACATCATGACATGCACTGACAAGACAGCTTGAGCATTTTTTTTTTTTTTGCTTTCTGTAAACTCTAAAAGCTTCAAGATCTGAATTTCCCACCGAAAATGCTTTTTTTCTTCACTAGAGATAACTTCTGTTGTGATGAGCCTACTTAGATACTTTTTAACTAGTTTATGAAGCTGCAGCTTGAGGAAACAACAGTGATGACATCATTTAACCTTTTGAACTTGTTAAATGATTGAACTTAGAATTCTTTTCTCTTGAAATTCTGTTATCCTTCACTAGATACTTTAAATGGTAAATAATTAGTTCTGATAAATATGTTTAACTCCTTTGAAAATGCATATGTTCTCTTATAGATGCATACATTCTGCAGATTCAATGACACTATTGGTAATTAAATGACATCAAGTGAACTAGGAGCTGCATTAGAAAACTCATTATGCATATTAACATCAGACTTATGTTATATGACTAAACCTTTAGTAACTAAATAGAGGGTTGTGAGGCCCCCTTTTTTCCCCTCTCTCTCTCCCCCTTCCTGATGAAAGACATCAACATAGATATAAATACGTATGAGTAATATGTATATAATTGCAAAATATAATAGTTATGTTGTAGTAAGTGTTTTATATATATATATATATATAGAGAGAGAGAGAGAGAGAGAGAGAGAGAGTCAACAGATCCTTACATGAAAATGTTATATAGATGACTGATAAAATGGTTAAATCATCTGATGTTTCCTGAAAAGTCTTTGAAATATTGACAATATTTTTAACCTTCAGCTTCTAATGTTTATACATACTTTGATCTGATGTGTATTTCTAGCATATCTATGTATTAGAGGTGCTATTATTACAGGTGACATATGTAACATTATGCTCAAAAAGGTTTTGAGGTTGAAAGTAATTCTGTTAGAAATATGCAACTTAAATAAGGTATAAAATAAAGCTTGCTTAAATGTAGAAATAGAGTTTAGTAACGTGATCAGCATCCATACTAAATGGCTGTGGCTTAAAAAAATAAGGAACTTGCTTATGAGTGTATTACACACACATCAAGAAAGCTGACTTCTTACAGACTTGGTAAGAATGTAAAAAAAACAGGATATATCAGAAAAAAACTAATCTGCTTTCTTTAAAGAATAGACAACAGGACATGTTTTTATCCACAAGGTGTTTCCTTGAAAAATATGCTTTTCTAAGAAAGTTTAAAAATATGCTTTTCTCAGAAAGTTTATCCACAAGGCGTTTCCTTAAAAATATGCTTTTTTGCACTTATCAGCATTTGCACAAGAACAGATGTGTCAGCATTTGCGTCATCAAGGCAGTATCTTTCCAAAATCAAGAGGGTGTGTGCTCAACTAAAAATGTATATAAAGTCTGTATTAAATCCAGTTATGTTAGAGGTATGGTAGGAACATATTAGTTCCGAGAGAAATTATATATCTCACATCATCCATGATTGTTTGAGAAGTAAAGTAAAGCTAAAGCTGTAACATTAGTATGAGTGTTCTATTATTAAAAGTTATTTGTTACTGCTCTGAGTTGATGTTGCAAAGTGTATTATTTCATCAGTGCATATTCTGCATTCTTCTGTGTGCAACAAGACTATAAAAGCAACTATAACCAGACTTCGATTTTAGCAATCCAGCCAGCAAAGCTGAGTATCTTGAAAAGACTTCAGATCCATCACAGTAAACAGCACAGTAAGCAGCATCAATGAATAATTAATTTTTCAATGGTGAGCCAACCTGCATTCAAACACAGAGGGAGTGGTAAGCCCTGCAGAGGGTCACTTCAGTCAAATTGCAGTAACTAACATTTGTACATATGTGTAATTTCTAAACAGAAGTATTCCAGTTTATGTAGCTTGCAGCAGTAAAGTTTTTTCAGATGTCTGAATTCAGATTGAGCCGGCAGTGCAGGAAAGTTGCAGTGCCATTAATTCTTCAAGGAAAGATGGACAGCTACTATACACAGCAGTTTGCTGCCTGTTGTGTTTCCCCAGCTTCTCAAGTGACTCTGAAAAGTTTCCAGCTATCAGCAACAACAGCCTGGTCAACTGTTTTTTTTTTTTTTGCTAACTGGTAAGACTTTTTTCTGTGTCACGTTTTTAGTATGGATGCTATTAGATATAATTCATGCAGGAGTAAACCAAGCTTTAGTAAATTGCAATGTTGGTATACACAGCACATTAGTAAATGTAAAACTTTATTAGGGCAGGTTGATAGTAAGGCATTATGCAAATGTATTACAATATTTGACTGGTATCTCAAAGAAAACCATGTGGGGTATGACAAATGTTTATTGTGCGATTCAACAAAAACTGCATTCTGTGTACAATGTCATAAAAAAGTATTGCATGATATTGCTAAAAAAGATAGACTGTGAACATTGACCTTTTCATGATAAAAAATTAACTAAGGATAAAGTGTTTCCATTGTATTCAGATGTTGAACAGTTATGCTCTGTCACCACATGTAAAAGGTTTATTTCAGAGTTACAACAGGAGTCAAATCAGTTTACTGACAGGACCTCTAGTACATCTTGCTACAAAAGAATGTAATAAACTTCTAAGAGACAGATGCAATGAGTTCAGGAAGCTTAGACAAGTTATACAAACATTTTTTCAAAAGTGCATAGGAGTTTCAAATTCAGCAGAACAGCTTACTAAAGAATTTTAGAAAGACCATGCAACATTACAGGAAACTCTTCAACAGCAGTTACAAGATAAAGGAAATAAATTAGCTGAACTGACAGAGACTGACTTCCTACATACATTGGGAAAGAGCAGGACACTACAGCTGATCTGTACAAAAGAGATATATTTTATAATATGTATGTGTTTTGAAAATGGTTAAGCATACATGGCAGGATGGTAGGATCTGATGTCTGGACAAATCATTCTCAAATGTTTAAAACTTCCATTCAATTAAAGCAAGACATTTATCAGTATTACAGTAAAGTAGAATAAATAACTGCCATTCTAATAGCATAGTCAAAAGGTAAATAAAATGGTTCTAGTGCATACAATTAAATAAAAATAGTAAATAACAGTAAAGATTTAAAGTCACAAGACTGACATGCATGTATTTTTCTTTTCATCTGAAGTACATCTGTTGCAATGCACAAGAATAACAGGGAGACAACAGCAAATATAAATAATGTAAATATAAACGTGTTAGTTAAGCTATCTATTTTTTTTTAAATTTTTTTTTATAATTGTACAGTAACACCACACCAAACAGTTAAAGTTCTGAATTTTAAAAAAGAAATAAAATCACATATGGTATTAGTCAAGCAGTCTTTGTAAAATGAATGGCAGAGCAGTTAAATAAAAAACATACTGAAAAATATGTAAGATAATTGTAAAATAATGCTAGTTATGTAGTATAAATGCATAGTTATGAAAATCACAAATATAATAGTGTTTTATAACTGCATTTTATTATTAAATTGCAAGTGTATTAACAGATAATTAAAGAAAAAATGCCAAAAGAGTTAACTATAGCTACATAGTGTGTGAAATGTGAGCTCAGACCTTCCTAGACTGGATGAATAGTTACAGGAAATGTTGAGCAGATAAGATAAGAAACACGACTGATTGCCAAGTGGCTTGAGTTTTTCTAAAAACTTATTGTTATTAAAACATTGTTAAGTGTTCACATGCAACACTATTTGGTAATTGTAATAAAACATCACAGGTGTACATATATGTCACTGATAATCTGTTTGCAGGTAAATGTTAAAAGAAAAAAAAAAATTATTTACATCAAGTACAGCCAGCAGATGGGTTATAGTATACATACAGTTCAAATAAAATATACAGGAGTGTACAAATAACTACTAGTAGTAGTAGACAGCAAAGGCAACAGAAAAATATATTCTGTCATTGAAAACAGACAAAGAATTATCAAATCAGACAAAGGTCTAAAGCAAATAAACAATAGTGCAGTACTACAGGGGAGAGATGCTTTCTCAGTTTTACACTGACTGTGTGAACAGTATGTATTGCAAAAGGATCTAAAATAAAGCTACAGGAAAAATAATATCTCATTCCTTCTTGACAATGCTCTTTTAAGGAGGAGGGGAAAACAGGTATTAGTGCATTAGAAATACTGGATTAAACCTGACAGGATAAGATATTTTACAAGTTGCTAATAGCTATGTATTTACAACCTGTTAAACTGTAAAGCTATATACAAGATGATTTACAATTGCTTTACTAAAGCTATACAAGAGAGAGAGTAAAGATATGTAAAATTGAGCAAAAATGGTTACTATTTTTTAATATGTTTTTGGCAAGACAATGTTGGTATGCAAAAGCATGAATGTTTCTAATTGCTGATATGTAGTTGCCTCTGGTGGCAATTCCACTAGATACTTCTAAAGAGACATAAAACATTTCCAAGATTTTGCTTGATATTAGTGTTACTACATTTGTAAGAGTTAATAAATATACTTTACAGTCTTTGTACAAATACAAAAGAATTCAGTACAAATGAAATTAATGACTAGTAATGAATATGTGTGAAAAAACATGTTTTAAAAAAATGGGTTCAAGATAGCTACTAGATTGAAATGCATTAATAGCAAACAGTCTGTGCAAATACATACTGTACAGAATACATTGTAAAGTTCAAACGTATTGGTTTTTGGACCATCATTTTATCTGTACTGGTATTGGGTACCCCAGTTTAAAAAAATATATATTGTGTATAAACCATGCTTTTTTAAATCCTCAAGTATTAAATATACTGAAATAATTGCATTCAAATATTATCTAAGCCCAGTTCAGTACTTTACCAAGATGTTTAATATAATCACTTCATTGTCAACCAAGGTGTTAATCATCATCTTCTTTCAGCTGTTCCCATTAGGGGTCGCCACAGCGGATCTTCTGTTTCCATTTCTTCCTGTCCTCTGCATCATCCTCTTTTACACCAACCACCTGCATGCCCTCTCTCACCACATCCATAAACCTTATCTTAGGCCTTCCTCTTTTCCTCTTACCTAGCAGCTCCATCCTTAGCATCCTTTTCCCAATATACCCAGCATCCCTCCTCAGCACATGTCCAAACCAATGCAATCTTGCCTCTCTTGCTTTGTCTCCAAACTGTCCAACCTGAGCTGACCCTCTAATATACTGATTCCTAATCCTGTCCATCTTAGTCACACCCAGTTCAAATCTTAACATCTTTAACTCTGCCACATCCAACTCTGACTACTGCCTTTTCATCAATGCCACCATCCACAACCCATATAACATAGCTGGTCTCACTACCTCTTGTAGACCTTCCCTTTCACTCTTACTGGTACCTGTCTGTCAGAAATCACTCCTGACACTCTTCTCCACCCATTCCACCCTGCCTGTACTCTCTTCTTCACCTCTCTTCCACACTAACCATTACTCTGAACTGTTGATCCCAAGTACTTAAACTCATCCACCTTTACCAACTCTACTCCCTGCATCCTCACCATTCCTCTACCCTCCCTCACATTTACACACATATATTCTGTTTTAGCCCTGCTGACCTTCATTCCTCTCCTCTCTAAAGCATATCTCCACCTCTCCAGGGTCTCCTCAACCTGGTCCCTACTCTCACTACATATCACAATGTCATCTGCAAACATCATAGTCCACGGGGCCTCCTGTCTGATCTCATCTGTCAACCTGTCCATCACCACTGCAAATAAGAAAGGGCTCAGAGCTGATCCTTGATGTAATCCCACCTCCACCTTAAATGTATCTGTCACACCCACCGCAGTCCTCACCAATATAACACTACCCTCGTACATATCCTGTACCACTCTTACATACTTCTCTGCCACTCCCGACTTCCTCATACAATACCATAACTCCTCTCTAGGCACCCTGTCATATGCTTTCTCTAAGTCCACAAAGACACAATGCAACTCCTTCTGACCTTCTCTGTATTTCTCCAACAAAACTCTCAGAGCAAATATTGCATCTGTAGTGCTCTTTCCTGGCATTAAATCATACTGCTGATCACTAATCATCACCTCCCTTCTTAACCTAGATTCCACTACTCTTTCTCATAACTTCAACCTGTGACTGATCAGTTTTATCCCTCTGTAGTTACTGCAGTGCTGCACATCACCCTTATTCTTAAAGATAGGTACCAAAACACTTTTTCTCCACTCCTCAGGCATCCTCTGACTTTCCAAAATTTCATTAAACAATCTGATTAAAAATTCCACTGCCATTTCACCTAAGCACCTCCATGCTTCCACTGGTATGTCATCTGGGCCAACAGCCTTTCCATTCTTCATCCTCTTCATAGCTGTCCTTACTTTCTCCTTGCTAATCTGTTTCACTTCCTGATTCACTATCCCTACATCATCCAACCTTCTTTCTCTCTTATTTTCTTCATTCATCAGTCCTTCAAAGTACTCTTTCCGTCTACTCAACACACTCTCCTCACTTGTGATTATGTTTCCCTCACTATCCTTTATCACCCTTACCTGCTGCACATCTTTCCCAGCTCTGTCCCTCTGTCTAGCCAATCGGTACAGGTCTTTTTCTCCCTCTTTAGTGTCCAATCTCTCATACAACTTTCCATATGCCTTATCCTTAGCCTTTGCCACCTCTCTCTTTGCCATGCGTCTCATCTCCTTATACTCATGTCTACTTTCTTCATCTCTTTGACAATCCCATTTCTTCACCAGCCTCTTCCTTTGTATACTCTCCTGTACTTCCTCATTCCACCACCAGGTCTCCTTGTCCTCCTTCCTCTGTCCAGATGTCACACCAAGCACTTTTCTAGCAGTCTCCCTTACTAGCTCTGCTGTAGTTACCCAGCTATTCAGTAACTCTTCACTGCCTCCCAGTGCCTGTCTTAACTCTTCCCTGAACTCCACCTCACAATCACCCTTTTTTAAATTCCACCATTTAATCCTTGGAACTGCTTTCACACTCCTCCTCCTCTTCTTGATCACCATCATCATCCTACAGACCACCATTCTATGCTGCTTAACTACACTTTCCCCTGTCACCACTTTACAGTCTCCAATCTCCTTCAGATGGCCCTCCTACATAGGACAAAATCCACCTGTGTGCATCTTCCTCCACTCTTGTACATCACCCTATGCTCCTCCCTCTTCTTAAAATACATATTCACCACAGCCATGTCCATCATTTTCGCAAAATCCACAATCATCTGACCTTCTGCATTCCTCTCCTTAACACCATATCTACCCATCACTTCCTCATCACCTCTGTTCACTTCACCAACATGCCCATTGAGGTCCGCTCCAATCACTAGTCTCTCGTCCTTGGGTACACTCACCACCACTTCATCCAACTCACTCCAAAATTTTTCTTTCACATCCATCGCACATCCAACTTGTGGAGCATATGCACTAACAACATTCATCATTACTCCATCAATTTCAAGCTTCATAAACATCACTCTATCAGACACTCTCTTCACCTCCAAAACACTCTTGGCACACTGTTTCTTTAGGATAACCCCTACCCCATTTCTCCTGCCATCCACACCATGATAGAACAATTTGAACCCACCTCCTATACACCTGGCCTTACTTTCCTTCCATCTGGATTCTTGCACGCACAAAATATCAACCTTCCTTCTCTCCATCATATCAGCTAGCTCTCTCCCTATACCAATCATACTGCCAACATTCAACGTTCCTACCCTCACTACTACACTCCTAACCTTCCTCCTCTCTTCCTGAATTTGGACATGCCTTTCCCCTCCTCTTCTCCTTCGGCCAACAGTAGCCCAATTTCCACCAGCACCCTGTTGGCTAACCAAGATGTTAATGGGCAGTTCAAAAATATGACCACAATGTTTTGGTTAAAATGACATTGAAACTGTATATTTTCAGCAGTGTATAAATAACATTTGCAGTAGCACACAATTCTTGTCTCTTATACATATAAAATGATTACAGTTAATTCAACAGTTGCAAAGAGTTAATAAAAGAGTTATAAGTCATAAAATGAAATTCTGTGATTGCAAAAGAATAAATTAATCAAGTTAAAAAATAAAACTAAAGCAGACACAGCTCATAACTGATAAAATATTTTCACAGAATGGTCTGTAAAATAAAAAGTTGTTAAATACATTCAGTTTTAGTACTAATACTTGATATCATTGAATTAACTATGTACAATTGCATTTTGACTTGTGTATCAAAAAAAGACTAAAGATTTTGTTTCTTAATGTGTTTTCTATATAATGTGATCAAAATACATATCAGTATAAAGTGTTTTGAGTATGTTTTAAAGTAAAAAGAGGGAATTGTAAGATTATGCTCAACAAGGTTTTAACGTTGAAAGTAATTCTGCTAGAAATATGCAACATAAATAAGGTATAAAATAAAGCTTGCTTAAATGTAGAAATAGAGTTTAGTAACATGTGATCAGCATCCATACTAAATGACTGTGGCTTAAAAAATAAGGAACTTGCTTATGAGTGTATTACACACACATCAAGAAAGCTGACTTCTTACAGACTTGGTAAGAATGCAAAAAAAAAAAAAACAGGATATATCAGAAAAAAAACATAATCTGCTTTCTTTAAAGAATGGACAACAGGACATGTTTTTATCCACAAGGTGTTTCCTTGAAAAATATGCTATTCTAAGAATGTTTAAAAATATGCTTTTCTAAGAAAGTTTATCCACAAGGCGTTTCCTTAAAAATATGCTTTTCTGCACTTATCAGCATTTGCACAAGTACAGATGTGTCAGCATTTGTGTCATTAAGGCAGTATCTTTCCAAAACCAAGAGGGTGTGTGCTTAACTAACAATTTATGTAAAGTCTGTATTAAATCTAGTTATGTTAGAGGTATGGTATGAACATATCAGTTCCGAGATAAATGATATATCTCACATCATCCATGATTGTTTGAAAAGTAAAGTAAAGCTAAAGCTGTAACATTAGTATGTATAGTTTATTATTAAAAGTTATTTGTTACTGCTCTGAGTTGATGCTGCAAAGTATATCATTTCATCAGTGCATATTCTGCAAGCTTCTGTGTGCAACAAGACCATAAAAGCAACTATAACCAGAATTTGATTTTAGCAATCCAGCCAGCAAGACTGAGCATCTTGAGAAGACTTCAGATCCATCACAGTAAACAGCACAGTAAGCAGCATCAATGAATAATTAATTTTTCAATGGCGAGCCAACCTGCATTCGAACACAGAGGGAGTGGTAAGCCCTGCAGAGGGTCACTTCAGTCAAATTGCAGTAACTAACATTTGTACGTATGTGTAATTTCTAAACAGAAGTACTCCAGTTTATGCAGCTTGCAGCAGTAAAGTTTTTTCAGACGTCTGAATCCAGATTGAGCCGGCAGTGCAGGAAAGTCGCAGTGCCATTAATTCTTCAAGGAAAGGTGGACATATACTATACACAGCAGTTTGCTGCCTGTTGTGTTTCCCCAGCTTCTCAAGTGACTCTGAAAAATTTCCAGCCATCAGCGACAACAGCCTGATCAACTGTGTTTTTTTTTTTTTGCTAACTGGTAAGACTTTTTTCTGTGTCACATTTTTAGTATGGATGTTATTAGACATAATTCATGCAGGAGTAAACCAAGCTTTAGTAAATTGCAATGTTGGTATACACAGCACATTAGTAAATGTAAAACCTTATTAGGGCAGGTTGATAGTAAGGCATTATGCAAATGTATTACAATATTTGACTGGTATCTTAAAGAAAAACATGTGGGGTATGACAAAAATATGCTTTTCTAAGAAAGTTTATCCACAAGGCGTTTCCTTAAAAATATGCTTTTCTGCACTTATCAGCATTTGCACAAGAACAGATGTGTCAGCATTTGCATCATCAAGGCAGTATCCTTCCAAACCAAGACGTTGTGTGCTTAACTAAAAATGTATATAAAGTCTGTATTAAATCCAGTTATGTTAGATGTATGGTAGGAGCATATCAGTTCCAAGGTAAATATTATATCTCACATCATCCATGATTGTTTGAGAAGTAAAGTAAAGCTAAAGCTGTAACATTAGTATGTGTGGTTCATTATTAAAAGTTATTACTGCTCTGAGTTGATGCTGCAAAGTATATTCTTTCATCAGTGCATATTCTGTAAGCTTCTGTGTGCAACAAGACTATAAAAGCAACTATAACCAGACTTCGATTTTAGCAATCCAGCCAGCAAGACTGAGTATCTTGAGAATACTTCAGATCCATCACAGTATGCGTCATCAATGAATAATTAATTTTTCAACATATTCATATATCTTCAGATATATTGGACACTTATTATAATGTACATTTCATGGATTCAGATTTCTTTAGTTGCTTTCATAATGCATTTCTTTTTTGTTTTATACTATATTCTAAGCAGTGATGGATAATTTGTGTCATTTGGTATTGGAGAGGTGGTGGATGGATGGTTTAGTTAAGTTTTTAACTAAACCAGAAACTTTATGTTTCATGTGTGTGTTTGTAAATAGTTTTGTGTTTCTGAAAGTAGTGCTTAATACACATTATGCATCCATGATAAGTAAGTTTTCAGTAGATTTCAAGTCAACATGGAAGAAAGGTCTTTCAGTTAATAATAACATACACATTATAGTCAATGGCTTATAAATGTTTATCATTAAATATTAATGGTTTGAACAATAATGTCAAAACAGCTGGTTTGCTTAAATATATCAAAATGCATAAAGCCCAGATAATCTTTTTACAGGAAACCCATCTATTAAAAAAAATCTACAAAAATGCTCATTCAATGGCTATACCATTCTGGCTGATTCGTGTTTTAAGACTAAGAGAAGGGGAACTCTTATTCCATGGAAAGATACTTATACTATGGCAAGAATTATAGATACAATTTCAGATAAAGATGGGATGCTAAGCATGGTTATTTTGGAAATCAATAGGAAGTATTATACTTTGATTAATACATACTGGATACCAGGACTGAGTACTAAATATGTTGACAAATATCTGGACCTGATTATTTTAAATGCAAAAGGGGAAATTATAGCAACATGTGATTTTTAACTGCCTGTCATCAGGCAATGATACTTCTAAAAATGTAAAATAAAACTAACATCTCAAGCCAAGAAGTTAAATGACTTTACAAACCAGATGAACCTTAAAGATATACATGGTCTAAGAGAACATTATTCCTTATTCTATACTCACTATTCATATTGGTTTGGTATACAAACAAACATTGATAAGGTCTTTATATCAAATAATATATACTCAAAAATAAGTGACGTATCTATAATGACTTGTCCACTTTCAGACCATAATGCTATAAACTTTACATTAACTATGCATACAGATGATTTAAGATTTCTACAGAGAATTCCTGCTTACATAACTAAGTTAAAAGACTTTAGGGAATGGGTAATGAAAGAAATAGACATGTTTATGGAAAATTATAATGATGAAGTGACTGATACTATACTATGGGACAACTTTAAAGTTTATATATATGGCAGAATAAAATCTTGGTACCTTAAAAAAGGAGAGAGTGGGACAAAGAACTTTTAGACTTACAAAAAAAACAGGATAAAAATGGATGCAGAACCAAATAAAGTAGCATATAACAAAATTACTAACTTAGAAGTTCTGAATTATAAGGTAGCCATAAACCTGGAAAAATTGAAATTACAATCTTATGCTGTAAATCCCAAAATATCTACATAAAATAGCAGTAAGATCCAAAAAAAAATAATCAAAATCTTATTAATGAGATTAAATATAAAAGTGATTGTTCAGTTAAGAAGAGTACATCTAACTTAATGGGCATACTAGAAGTGTTCAAAAACTACTATAAAGATATAAATAATAACACACCACTTTTGGAGACAGATAATGTAATAAATACTTTTATTCAAGAAAATATAACTACTAGGGTATCAGTGCAACAAAATAACATATTAAATAAACAAATAACACTAACAGAAGTGAAAGAGCAAATAAAAAAAATAAAAGATAATAAAGCTCCAGGACTGGATAGAATCATTCCTGAACTATACAAGATTTTTCCTGAATATATAATAGAGAAAATGATGATTGCCTTTACTATGGTTAAGCAAAAATGTATAACACCCCCATTGTGGAAATTCTCAATTATCTCCCCCATATTAAAACAAGGTAAGGACCCCAAATCTTGTGATTCATATAGGCCAATTTCATTACTAAATACTGATTATAAAATTTTCATAACAATATTAGCTAATAGGATAAAGAAAATATTACCTAATCTAATACATAATGATCAGACAGGGTTCATTCTTCATAGAAAAGTCCAAGATAACATTATTAAATTACTATCATTAGTAGACATAGCATGAAAATACAAAAAACTAACTATTATCAGCTTAGACAAAGAAAAGGCTTTTGATTCTATTAATTGGGCTTATCTACAAAGAATTCTGATTGGTTTTGAATTCTCCACAGATTTTGTCAACCTATTAATGAAAATGTATAGTGGGGCACAAGCTTATGTGAAAATCGGATCATGTCTATCCTCACCACTAGACATCCTTAAGGGAACTAGACAAGGTTGTCCTTTGTCACCATTATTGTTTGCTCTTTCAATGGAACCTTTTCCTATATATATCAGAAACAAGCAAAATGTAAAAGAATTTCAAATTAATAAGGACTATTGTCCTAAGATACAATTATTTGCTGATGATATGTTAACATGGGGTTGGGAGGGTGGCCTAATGGTTAAGGTGTTTGCCTTACAAACACAAGGTGCAGCATTTGAGTCTCACAAGGGATAATTGGCTAGGCTTACAATGGCTTGCAAGGGCAGTTAGCCTAGTACTAACCTATCAACCTAGGACACTGATGTTCTTTGCATGATGTTATAAATACCTTAAGCAAGTTTGAAAGAATTTCACGGCTTAAATTTAATTATAATAAATCAAAGCATTACTAATTAACAGAAAGATCAACAAAACCCTAAGAGAGAATAGCCTGTTTAATTGAGAGAATAATGTATTAGAATGTTTGGGTGTCAGTATAAAGAGTACATATAAATAGTCTGTTAAACGAAACTACAATAATTTAATAACCACCATTAGTGAACTACTCAAAAGATGGAATAAAATGTTCTTCACAATGGAGGATAGGCTCTCTTTAATTAAAATGATATTTTTTTTACCTAAAATTTTGTTTTATATATAGTCATTGATACTACCCCCTCCCAAAAACTTATTTAAAAAATTAGATTCCATGCTACTTAAATTTTTATGGTTCCCCTTAAAACCTAGGATTGCATATAAATGGTACATTAGATCTTAGAACAGTAATGGGATAGCATTCCCTTGCTTAGATCTTTATTCCAAATCAGTTATAATTAATGTAATACTACATTGGATCACACCTACCTATATATCTGGCTGGAAAACAATACATGAGATTCATATAACTGATGTCAGAACTATAGAAAATCAATTTAAGGAACAATATGGAATAAGTAGAGTTCATTGGCTTTTCTGTGAATTATGTTTACTTAACAAGAAGTTTGATCAATTTTCTTATGGCATTAATCAAATATTTAATAACTTTGAAAATATAATGAATTGTAATTACAACATTAAACAATTTTAATTTCTTATATTCCCTATAGCATACTCCCCTGATTGCCTAGATTCTTTCATCAATGCGATGCAATAATTAAAGGAAAATAACATGATATTCTGTTATCAGTGTATTGAAAATAAGAGTATTAAACCACTAAACTCTCTTTTATGTAGTTTTGATAATAGTCAAGACAGTTGGTTGTTTATACACACATTACGCCAGTTTATAGAAAACAAAATAAGAGTATCAATCAGCTTAGAGACTGAATCTATACCTAATTTGATTCAACCTTTTATTAGGTGTCTTGAAAAGACAGATAATCAGAAATTAAGTATCTCACCTATCATTAAGATACTAAGAGAATACACTCTAACGTTTGACACTCAGATTTTTGGAATTACTATGTAAAGATTAATGGAGAACAAATATCTGATGAATCCAAAAAATTATTATTGAATTCTACATATGGCACCTTTTCTTCATTATATTGGAGATTGTATACATAGAAATTTATGAACAGGAGTTTCTGTACTCCACATAAAATAAATCTTATACTCAAAAACAGTGAAAGTAATTGTTGGAAATGTGATGAATTACTAGAGGTCAACTGGGTTCACATGTACATTGAATGCAGAAATGTTCAATACTGGAAAGACTTCAGATATTTTGTAAATGCTTTATGGTCTGATAACTGTCATATTTCTAACTCACTAATCCTATTCAGTGTTCCTATACCTAATGTAATACCTAAATCTCAGATTCAGTTACTCTGGTCAATTCTTGCAATTGCCAGAAAAGTCATTACTTTGAACTGGAAAAGTAAACGAGATTTGATGTTTAAAGATTTTATTAATTTAGCAAAAATTGTTTGTAAAAAAGAACTGCAAACCATTTGTTATAGAACTCATAACATTACTCATACAAAAATACCATGGCAAACATTGGGAAACCTTTTGAACAAATACTGATGACGTCTCATGGATAAAATGATTGTTTATCATGGACGAATGTAAATATTTTAAAGAGTTTGTTATTGTTTTATTGTATTTGTTATATGTACATTTACATATGTTTATAATGAAAACAAAATAAAAATGTTTTTGAAAAAAAGAGAGATGTAGTTAAGGCTTTAATGACTCTGCACCACAATGGTGGGTCTCAGTAGTGGAATTTTTTGTGTCTAAGAAGAAGGAGATGCTCACTTACCTTTAAAAATTATTTTCTTTTCCCCTTCGCTTTTAAATCAGCTACAGTGACAGCAGCTGGTTGACTAAAAATACATTTTTTAGTCATGCATTTTCTGTTATCCCCATGCATGAGAAAGCCAAGCTAGCCTTATTAAACCTACTGTCAGCTCTTGAAGGAGCATCCTCATTATCATATGCATATTTTAGTACACGTATTCCTGTCTTGACTACTACTGCAAAGATTTGTTCAGTTCAGAGTGTGACATGACTATTAAGAATAGGCTGCATATTTTCATGAATCTGCTCTAGAATGGAACTTTGATAAGAAAGCATGTCATCCAGGTAATTTAATGTTCTAACATCTAAGGTATTAAATGTATAAATGTTCTTACACAATTACTCAGATTCCTTATTCAACAGGAATAAAGCTAAGGGAATAGTTTTCTCACTTTGAATAAAGTTGTGAGTAGAGACTGAGAAAGATATAGTTGCAGAGACAGCTTTGACTTACATTAGTCTGCATAAGAAAGACTTCTGCAACAATCAGCCTTTTTTGATGATGAAGACTGAGAATCAGGACACTGAGTTTGCCTTCAGAATATCCTTAGAGTAAAGTGGAGTGACCATTCACTTTACATCCCGAAACCTCAATTATCTGCATTTTTCCATGGGAGATGAAAAATGACCTATATATACATATTCCAACTAAAATATTCTCCCATGAAATTCAACATTTCCATAATGGGAATATAGTTTTCAGGAGATCCTAAGAATTGTGAAAATTTCCCTTATCAGAATCCTAGGAAGGATGATAATGAATCTGTCCCAGTGCAGAACACCTCCTCTTCACTTGACATGTCAGTAGTTCTTTTTCCTCTCCACTTATCCTGTGAACCTTCAGAGTGAAGATTCACATCATAGTGCACTAGTCATAGACTGATCAGAGTCCTATGAATGTACCAACATAGGTCCTTGCAATCTTATTGAAGTTACTTGTACCAAGATGAAACACAAATTAGCAAATACTTTATAATCAAAGGAAGGCTGTAACAATTAAGTAGCTGGATTAAATGGTGATGCAGGTTATTTAACCAGAGGGTTGCAGGAAACATCTGTCCTCCACAGAAAATACTTCATTTGACATGATCACAGGACACACAAACATAAGCATTGATGAAAGTGGTGCAAATGTTGTATCTTTTGATAGCACTGAGATTGGTGAAGCAAATTTTGGTACTTTTGATAAAGATTTCAAATCCTTGCTTATAAAAGTCATTTGTAAGTTAGCATCCTCCTCAAAATTAGAAGGGAAATTAATGGACTTCTGTTTCCTCCAGTCTTTTGTAGCTTCCCTTGATGTTTTTTTCCACTAGATTTCCACACCTTTTCCACGAATATCACTAGAGTCCCTGGATTAAGTCTTCATGAAAATGTGAATTTTAAAAAAAATGTAAGAAACTCGACTATATTTGCTATAAAGCTTAGACCAAACTGCAACCATAAGAAAAAACTTTAATGATGTCTTGACCCCGAATAAACAAAAATGACAGCAAGGCACTATAGTGGTAAAATTACTAATACAGCAGAAAATAATGCAAAGCATATGAAGTAGTGAAAAGAACTGAAGAAAAATACTAGCAGCACTGTCTTTAGATGGGAACCTAATGATTCTACTAATGTTTGAAAGAATGTAGGCATAAAACTAAACAGCATGAAACATGAACTATCGGGCCCACTAGAATCACTATTTAACACAGCCTCCAAACAAGTTTTGAGCTGAATGAATGGAAGACTCTAACAGTTATTCCACTGCACAAGGATGTGCCATCCACAGACCTGAAGACCTAACAACCAATATGGCTGACTTGTCTAATATGTAAAGCCATGGAAAGAATAATCACAGTCATGTTAAATGATAGCATAGGAAACCTGCAAGTACTAGATCCAACTCAGTTTGATTTCTTCAAGGGCAGGCCTACTCAATTTGGTGGACTTCTTCAAGAAGGTCATCAAAGCAATGGATGAGGGCAAAATGGTGCACACTGCCTACCTTGACCTGTCCAAAGCATTTCACACAATACCCTACTACTGCACTGTAAAACAAGCTCACTGAATTAGGTATTAACCCCTACATCACCCGATGGATAGCTAACTGGCTCACAGACAGGACCCAAAGAGTTAGGATAGGGGCATCTACCTCCACAAAAAGGCCAGTCACTAGCGAAGTGCCTCAGGGCTGGGACAACTCCTGTTTGACATCTCCTTCTCTGATGGCAAGGATAATGTCAAAGGCCTCTGGCTGACCAACTTCACAGACAATTGCAAATTAGGTGTAGTCACTGAGTCTCCAAAGACAGAAATACCCTCCAAGAAAACCTGACACAGACTAATAACTAGTGCGTCTCCAAAGACAGAAATACCCTCCAAGAAAACCTGACACAGACTAATAACTAGTGCTAGAGCCATTGCCTTAAACTCAATGCCAAAAAGTGCATAATAGCATCTTTCATAAGACAGCCACCCCCACAAATTATTGCAGTAATAATACACCCCAGATGTTGCACAATTTATGGCAAGGGTATGGCATCCAAGTACAAAGATGTCATTGTTTCAATTGTTCTCTGCCTTCATAAGATCAATCACTGAGTACAATGCCCCCTTTGGCATATCCCCGACTAGGCATATGCAACAACTGGAGCATCCACAGAAGTTCCTCCCAAGAACAATATATGGTTTAGAAACCAAGTCCTATGTGGACCGCAAGCATTGTCCTTATATTCTGTCTCCTGCATTAATGGAGCTGTTGCACATTCACAAAATAAATAACATCAGAAACACCCAACCCAGGGACCTAAACCTCACCTGCAACATAAATGGGACATGCTGTATGTACAGGTATGTGTCTCACAGGCTACCTCTTCTGTGGACCTGGCTTCTCATCTATGTGAAACAAAGTTATTCCCTGCACTTATTCAAGAGAAACTTGGATTAGTGGATGAAGAACTGTAAATTTACCCCAGATCTGGTCCCTATGCCTCTATTAAGGAGAATAGCTTGGAAATACTCAACCACTCATACCAGAGTTTGTATGACCCTACAAAACCTAAGGGACCGATACTTTTCGAATATTTCTGGAAAGCATGATTAGGCTTAGAAAGGTTCTTTAGGGTTGTTAACTTAGTATTCTCCTACGATCTTATGAACACTGCTCTTCATAAGGACGCAGGTACAGCTGGTAAAATGTCTAATGGGGAATGAAAACAGATTATATGGATGAAGTTCAAATGTTATGATTTACCATTACAATGACCCTCCAAATAGAAAATATCCAAGTCTTTATTCTGGATTAGAACAGAAATTAAGATAAAGATAATTCACAGCTCACCTGTGGCATTAATATTACAAAACAGAACTTTTGTTGTTCTACTCTTTTTAGGGACCATGAATCACACCAACACCAGGCTATCAAGCAGCAAAAGGCAGTAGTTTGCCATCAGTTACGGGAATAATGGAAATAAAACCAAAACAATTCTGTCCAGGGATGTGATAACACGATACCTACTCACTATATATCAACTCGTTTGAGAGGAAGAGTTCTGCAGTAAGTTTTGTGATTTCCTTTTTTTTTTGCTATCTTCAGCTCAACAAACTTTTCTCTCATCTCTAAGTCTGAGTGAATAAATTATACCTGCTTAAGCAAACCAGGTGTAATGCTTTGGGATGGGATAGCAAGTGCAGGCCTTACACGGTTCAATTTAACCTCCATCCACTAAGACAGTACAAGCTACAAGATAGGAAAAAACACATATCTTAAACATACACAATATATATAATTGCCAGACTTACAGGAAAATTCATCATCTGCTGCAGAAGAGAAAGGCCATCTAGATAAAGGGTACAGCAAGAGGGTCATATAACACCTAATGCAGCAGGCTTCCTCAATTATTAAATAATATGGTAAGTACAACTTGAATATTTGATTTCAAAATTTTCTACAGTGGGTAACTGCCAAGAAGAATTCCAATTAGTGCAAATTAAACAACCTGAAAAGTTTGTGCCAAAAGAAGGCCTAAATTCAAGGGCAGAAAATACTTAGTTTTGAAGCCCGTAAGTGCCAAAGTGGTTTTGCAGCTGTAATAATAAGCCAGGCAGTAATGCTTAGTGCACGTATGACTAAACATTTCATTGACCATAGCACTGACATCTGTAACAGTGAGATTTTGAAGAAAGCAATGAAAGCAGTTATGCCCTTGTTGAAGTGGCCTTTGACAGCAACATTTTCGAATGGGTGGATAACCACCTGATGACAGAAAACAAAGCAGTTAGAAATCTGCTTGGAAAGGCTTTGCTTAACAACTGCAAGGCCTTCTCATTCCTTGAACCAAAGGATAAATCAGTTGTTCTGATTTATTAAAACACAAACACACAAGGCAAAACCTAAGCTGGCAGTGCATGTTCAAGGAGTGAGAGGTTCATTTCTTTCCTGAATTCAGCCTCTGCAAACTGCAAACAAGAAAGGTAGATGAACTGACTGGTTTAAGAATGATTCTGATGGCAGTTTCAGGTAGAACCATGGGTTTGTAAAAACAGCCACCCAGTCTTTGTGAAAATCCAAACAAGGTTCACTACAGATAAGGCTCTGCAGCTCAGAGACCCCTCAACGTACCAAGAAAAGAAGCCAAGGCTGCTACCTGGAAATCTTTTGATAAGGCTACTAGGAACCACTCATCATGGCAAGGGAATATATGGAGGTACTTCTACATGATACCCACCACAACAGCTAGTTGCCTAGTAAATGTTATGGGTACAGAAGAGAGACCAAACTGTAGCAGTTTATACTGAAACCAATACTAACCCACAGTAAACCAAAGGAACCGCCAGACTGGACTACATAAAGGCATCCATCCTGTCCAGTGCCATCACTTGTGCACCTACTAGCAATAAAAGCAAGACCCCTCGGACAATCACATTGCAGAATATTAGATACTAAATATGCTTTTTGAAGATAATGGGGTCCACTATGGTACAGAAGTCATGAGTTACCTTCATAACAAGCAACCGATTAGAGTAAATTCCCTTGCTTCTGCTCAAATGGGGGTGGGGACTCCATAGCCATTTGAGGGTAGAATCTGGACACATATCAAGACATTCCCGAAGATGGCTTGGCCCCAAAGTGAAGCTGTTTCTGAAGTGGGTTAATATTTTTAAAGAGATTGCTTATGATGATATGTATAACCCAACAGTCCTGCATAAAGGCCCTCCAAGCCAGTATGAACTCTCAGAACAATCACGTAAATGCAGTCTTGAACAGAAAGGACTGTAATTGTAATTTGGTGCAGTCAGCCTTCTTGGCAGTAGTTAGCCAGCTTGACTGTGGGGACCAAGACTGCTTAACACTCGAGTCTTCCCCATCTTATGAGGGGGTTTGCTGTTCTAGGAGAACTGAGTAAGCCTGAAAGAAGCAGAAGAGTCATGGTGTATCATAAATACTTCCAAAATAGATACTGCATGTTTCCTCTTTCAGAGGTCCAGAGGTAGATGCCAAAGAGAACACCTCCATGGAAGGGTCATGCAGAATGATTTGTCTGTAATCATCCTTAAAGAAGACATCAAGGCATGCCATTTTAAGTGGACACATATCAGAGCCTGCAGCCTTGTCATAGCATAAGCATAGTCAAAATTACAATGTACCATGGTGAAGCACACAGGAGAGTCTGTGATAAGGATTTTAACCTGACTCATCCTGATCCCAAAGTCAAGGAGGTCTGTCATGGTTTCCAGTACATGATCCAGTTCAAGCAGGATAGGTGAAACAAATATTAAAGAGAACTAAGCAATAAAATGGAATAGGAAAACAACTCTTCCCAATTTTAGTAAAAGGCTCAGAATCCTTACCAGCCTGTCAAGTCAAATATTCAGTGGTCTCAGGGATTTAGGTTGTACTGAACAGGTCACTTAGATGTCTCCCTTATAACATTTTGACAGAATTTCATTCCACTCAGATAAGGGGCTTGTACATGGCATAATCCTACTTGGAAACTGATAGAGCAAAATTCAGATGTTTCCCAGTTACATCAATGGCACTCTTTGTCCAGGCTATATAAATGAGATAGCCTTGGGGGAGGGGGGTCTCCATCCTTATTACCCATACTTCAGAAAGGAAAGCATAGGAGCCACATACAAGTCCACAAAGTGGTCTTCATCAGCCAAAAAGTCTCTTCAAAGGAAAAGTAATCTAACAGGAAGGGGAGTACTTGTTATCCTCATCTATTCTAGAGATAAGAGTCTCTTGTTTCTCTGACTTATCACAAAGGCACCCCAAAACTTGCATTTTACATTAGGAGACAAATGGGTAAATGCCAGAGGCAGGAGATGGGACTCCAGCACCTGGAGGAGGTAATGCTTAGTCTGTAGAGGTGTGCACCAAAATGAATAGCAGCATTGTTCCTTTTCTCTATATACATTTCTGCACTTTTGAAGACAGGTCAACAGGGCACTGTCCGCTGATACCATCTTCAGATAATTAAGGTGGGCCTCAAATTTCTCTTTATATTTGTGGGTAGATAGTCTGCATTTATGACACTTATGGCAGTCCTTAATGTCATGCTCCTTGGCCAAGCAGTACAGACAGTTTATAATTTTATACACATATGGTTTCTAATTTAGCAATTGCAGGAACGAGTGGAAGATTTCAACTTCTTAGGCACTGAATGTGGGATATTTTACACAACAAATGCTAGGATCAAGACTCAAACTGTGTGAGTGGCATAGGATTTAGGCTTGCTTTGCTTACCTTATCCATGCCACAATCACGTGTTAGTGGGGTACACTCACCCATGAACATTGGAACAAGTGAGGAAATTTTGTCACAAAGGGGTCAGCAGAAGAGATAATCCTCAAGGTACCTACTGTAGACTTCCAAATCAGATCAGCCTAATGATTTCCTTTGTTTCCTGCAGAAATAATAATTCAGTGCCCAATCTGACAGTCTTATAGTTTATGGAACCCTTGACACTTTCACCACAGTTGTTAACTTCTACACCACAGAGTGCCACCCTCTCACTTTTTAAACTATTTAAGTCAGCAATAATAACCCCATGGTCCTTCTTTGTCTTTTGTGTACAGTATATCTCTCAGCAATCCAAAAACTTTACAGAATGTCCAGATTTGTGCTTCACATTTTGGTCTGATCTTCATAAAATTTGTGGTGTTCTAACAAATCATTGAGGACTGAAGTCACTAAAGAATGACAGACATTTTAGTTAGTTTCAGACTTCATATCTTTGCATGCTAATGCAAAACTTGTTATTCTAGTCACTTTCTGAGTTTTTTAGGAGCAATATTTAAACTCTAAGGTCCGTTTGCTGCCCCCCCCCCATTAATTTTAGCTTTGTTGGCTATTCTTGCACTAAGAGGTTGAAAGAGATATTGTAAACTAATGGCAAATGTGTACACTCCTAGGTTGATCACAGCAACTTTAACTATTTACTATCTGGCTCTCTATACAGATTAAGTTCTGCTCAAGGAACTGACATAGCTCTCTCTGAGATTTCAAATACTGAACATAACCACAGGAATGCTGTTGGCACTCTGCTCTTTGGCTTGTCAAAGGCATTTTATACTATCAGCCAAGTCCTTCTAAGCATACACAGTAACAAGACAATTTACAGATGTTCTCCAGTGGTTCAACAGTTACTTTGAGGCCAGGTCTTAGACTGTCATCTGGGATAATACCGGATTAACCCACCTAGTCACTCTAGGTGTTTTGCAGGGCTTTGTACTTGCACCATGTTCATCTTCCATTTTTGTAAAGGACATGGATAAACTATGTTACTGTAAGATTAACCCAACACATTGAAAACTCCATACTGCTTTGGCTCACCTCTGCTGCTGTAAACTGCTCACTGGTCTACTTCTGTTCAAACCTGGTTGCCCTACTCAAGCATGTACTTATTTACCCTCAAAATATAAATGGTGTTTGAGAGTAAACCCACCTCTTATTTACTTGCTATTAACTTGCTCATCACCACTGTGGATTATTCAGCCAGTGACATTGTGGAACCTGCAAGGATTCTTAGGGTTATGCTAAAAAATCAGGTCAAGTACAACCTCCATATCAAAGTGCACTACAAAACTAGGCCATGGTTTAGCATGATAGCATGTTAATCAAGCTATGACCTTTATAACCAAATACACTGGAACAGTTACAGCATGAGCTTTCCTGCTGCTGTCTCCTTTATCAAAACCACTACGCACAAGCTTGAACTAGCCTGCATCAGGAATACATGCTGGTTTATCTTCCCACTCTTCCCACTGCAAAACCTTAAACATGCATATACGGACATAATTACCTATCTGAAGCTCATAAAATTAACAGATTTGCCTTACTATTTCCATTAATGCCAAGAAATCTGCCAAAATGGTATTTGTCACTTCCCATAGGCTTTTTTTTTTTTTCTTAATAACTAAAAGAACTACTCCTCACTGGACCATTTTCATGGCTGACTCCTACAACATATATATGGTCAATTTAGTGTAGCCAATACACATAATATGTTCTTTGAGGGTGGGACGAAATAGGAGTATCCTAACAAAACCAAAACAGACCTAGGGAGAATGTGCAAAACTCCATGTATTCGGTGAATGGAGGTCACAATTGAACCAGTGACTCTGGAGCTGTGATGCAGAGATTTTTACCACTAAACCATCAAGATGACTTAAATACACTGGGCTATCCACTCAGCACTACTACATAGCTCCCACATCAGTCTTCCTTATGTTTCACCTAGTGATGTACTTCTTGGGAATCACTTGCTCACTCTTATTTGAGTAATATTGATTACCTAAGATCACTATGCACTCCTTGGGGGATTTCCTCTCCTCCTCAATATTGTACAACTGTGGAGTTGCTATACATACAAGTGCAGGAGTTGTAAGGGCTTCTCCCTTCCGCATGCGGAGTGTTCACTTTCTTCAAGCAGTCCATGTCATTTTAGATACAAACAGGCTGACCTTGATAAAGCAAATGGTCAGTGCAGAAATCAGATCAAATGAGGGAGATTTAGGGACTTTAGAAAGTTTACTTACATACAAAAATGCATGAAAACAGTGGTGTTCTGACCCAGGAGAGCACAAATTCCTCATCAGGGATCAGCTAATCACACAAATATGTAGATAGATGTTCTTTCCCTATGTCAGTGAGCCAGCTGATGTAGCTATTTATTTTCTCTGTAGGCAACAAACTAGAGCTATACTACTGTTATAACAGACCATGGAAAAAGCCTTGCATGCCGAAGATTTGATTAGCAAATTTTACATAAACCTCAAATATAATGTAAGAAATGGGGTGCATTAGATCTTAATACCCATTCTTAACTAACCCCCTGAGCTTCATCTTTGTCTTCTAAAAGTAAAATAGGTTTATCAAATAAGGTAGACGAAAGAATAACATAGCACCACCGTCCATTTTTATCTGTATTAGAATCTAATATATTTTCCTTGTATTGATCTTTAATAATTATGGCTACCCCGGCACTATTTGACTTACCTTCAGATATTACTACTTCTCTAATCCATTTCTTTTTTTTAACATCACCCCATTGATCATTCATTAAATGCATTTCTTGGAGTAGGATAAATCACGCCTTAGCCTGCAACAATACATGTAACACCAGTTTCCTCTTCTTCAAGCTCTGGAGCCCTTTAACGTTCCATGAATCTACTTCCCACATTTCAAAGATTCACTGTAAAATGAAAGTTTTGGAGAGAGAGCATAGAAAAAACAAAAAACAGTAAATTCAAAACCATACATAATCTGGAAGCAATCCTTATATCCCGTCCTCAACCAGTGCATACCCACTCTAACCCCGGACCAGGAGATATATAGGTCCTGTATAATATAGAATGACAAAGGGTTTAAAAGAAAAAGCAGATATAAAAACACCACAATGTAAAATTTCACACATGTATCACAATTAAGACCTATAAAACCTAACTTCACTACAACAAAGCCTAAACTAAACATTCCCTAACAAACACTGCCATAAACTACATCTCTTTGGTTAATTACTATTTAAAGAAATCAAATTAAAAATTTAACAATACAGTACATGTAAAAAGAATAAAGTAAAGAAAACAATGCACTTTTAGTAGTTGGATTAGCTATCTATACATAAACCACATGCATTAAAAAAGAGAGAAAAAACACATACTAATATATAACCATATATTAAAGCAAATAGACAGCAAATTGTTAATATCCTTTGTTATACATTCACCTTATACTAGTTTCATAATAAAGCAAGCTTCTAACTAAATAAAATAATAAAAATAACACAAAACATTAAAAACTATGCTGACAGGTTAAATAAACATTGCTAAATCCCTGCACCCTCTCTAAATAATATAACTACAAAATGTTGACTAAAAGTTAATAAATGAAGTTCCTAACAAGTTCCTATGTGCTTAAATTACTATAGAACAGTGTTATTTAATGTTAAATAAACAAGAGAGTGTTTAAAACAGTTCTCTTCGGTTTTCCAAACCAGGAAGTCCTGTGAAATGCTCGCGATGGGGGACCGCTTTTGCAGATGGACTCCCGGAAGTGCCACAATGAAATCTGCACCCTTGACAGCATTTTATGCACTTCCTGTCTTCCTCCTTGTCAAAAACAGATCTTAGAAGCCATAAAATGTCAGGAAACAAGTGCAGGAGATCAAGATAAGGAAAAGCAAACAGTTTTATTACTCAGGAAAAGGCCTAAAGTTTCACAAATGCAAACAAAAGATTACCCAGTCCTCAAAGCACAGTAAACAATGAATCTAGCCTCATCAAAATGCCAGTCCCAGCAAAAGTTCAATTCAAGTCTCTGATGCAGGTAAAGTCTTGAAAATTTTAAGAAACAGATTTCTTGCCTCATTTTTGGTGGAAACAGAATGTTTAACCCCATCCACTGTAAATATAAGCATATTAGGATATTTCATTTGAAACTTAATTTGTTTGTCAATAAGAAATTTGCAGTAAGGAGACAGAGACTGTCTAGCCTGTCTGATTTGTATAGGTAAATCCTGTGTCAGAGATATTTTATTGTTTTTCCACATAATATTGCCTCCACCTTGTTTTGCAGTAATAAGTATTCTATTTACATCTTGATAATTAAGCAGTTTAACATACACAGTTCTAGGAAAATTAGAAGCTTGTACCTCTCTCAAAGCTCTGTGTGCTCTTTCCACGATGATTTGTTTCACACTATCAGAATCATTTAAAAGCACTGCAATTATTTGTAGTATGGATGGAATTAGTTCATTATACTGAATGGATTCAGGAATCCCTCTGACAATGATATTGTTTCTCCTGGATCTTGCTTCTAGGTCTGTAAGCTTACTTTGTATAGCCTGTATATCCACATCATGCAGATTCATTTTTTTTTCCAGTAAAACTAATTTGTCCTCAGTATCAGAAATTCGAGCCTCCATCTTATCCATTCTTTCCAGCAACTGAGTACATGAAATTCCAAATGATTGTATTTGACAAGTCAGTTCTTTTAAAGCTTCTTGTATAGGCAGAAGTGCAGTTTTGATATCCTCCATGTTTAAAGCTTGATCAGCTTTAGTTTTAGTCCCTAGTTTCTGTTGTTCCTGTGCTTTAGTAATTTTTTGTCGTTTAGTAGTCACATCTTTTCTGGTGATTGCAATTCCGATAATTTTGTTTTAGTCGTAGTTATATCCATGCTTTTGTCTTCTTTTGACATCTTATTGGAACACAAAAAGTTGCAATATAAAAAGCACTCAGTTCCTTTGTGTATTCCTCTCTGCAGAGCTAGCTAATCTGTTGTAATCCAGTGAAATATATTCCTTTTTTCCGGTTTTTCTTCTCATTCCAGGATAAATAAGTGTAGTTAGAATAAGTTTATCGAAGTTTTGATGTTAAAAACTTTATAGTATCCACTCAGGGTTTTGATTTCCTCAGGTTAAATGTAGAGCTGCAGTTCAGCAGTGTTCACAGAACAGCAGCCATCTTTGAATCTCTCATCTTTGTCTTCTAATTTCCTTATAAGCAGCTACTTAAGGAAGGTAGTAGGGTAGATTGATTTAGTGAACCTTTCGGATTTTTTTTAACTTGTACAACATTCTTCTGTCCTTTTCTAGCTGCTACAGTGAATTTCCCAAAGGTAGATCAGCTGTACAGGCACACAGGAATGGCAGCAGATGTATGATTCTTGCTCTCTGTCTACATAGTATGTGTCACTGTTGGTATGCATAACACATGGCCTTATAAGTAGAAAAGGTAATCAGACTTACTCTGTTTTGTCTTGTCTTGTATATTCATAGGTCAGGCAACTGCTACAGTAGGCTGGGACAGGACAACAGGCTGTTAGGCCCTATACTGGGGCAGATAGTGATGCCTAGACACAGACAGAGTTACAATCAATTTGCCTCCTAGTTGGTACATCCTTTCCCCTTGTTCAGGGTAAAGGTATGGTAGCAATAGCACCTGAATTGTTGTCTGTACAGCCATAGCACTCACCACCTCTACCAAGGGTCCTCCCATGCCTGAGAGCACCAGCAGTGTTCCCCTGTGGCCTCACCAGTAGAGTAATGCACTACATCTAATGTGGGTGTACCTACCATACAGAAGTCTAGCAGGGCTTCCTTGCACATTTATGTTACAACTGTCCTAGATACACAGACAGAGCTAAGAATCAATCAACAGATGTGCAGGGCTATCATCCAGGCACATTCTGCTGCTACCAATGCTAACCCTGAGATGACTGCTGTGATGTTAGATTTCCATGAGGATGCCATCCATCACTGCCAATACATTGCTAAGGTTGTGGAGTTCAAGGATGATGGCCTACTAGCATTCCTGAAGAACATGGTGGCACACATTGCTGCTGAATCCACCTCTGTGAATAGGATAGTAAGCAAAATATCTGCCCTGTTCAGCTGCATCTACAGACAGGAGCAGGAACATACACAGAGTGACTGTGTAGGGATACCACTTGTAGGGTACACACACTCCTTCTGTAGGGCTACTGGTCTCTGACTGCTCCATTCAATGCCATGGGTGGAAAGAAATACCAGCTTACAAGGACAGGATTCTGTCCCAATAGCATTCATACAGGTCTTGTCTCATGGCAGCAGAATTTTCCTGCCCCAACAGGCCAGTGCAGTGGTCCTCATGGTCCCATACTGGCAAGCCCCTTCCTATTACCAGAGAGAATTGTTTAGGACATTAAATGTCCACTGCCACAAAACTCCATCTCTGCTTCAGTTGCCATACCTCCCCCACCACCCATGCTGTGATATCAGTCAAGTGCCAGTGCCCCTTGTCATCTGTGCAAATGATGATGACTGTGATCTACTGCACTCTCTTCCATGTTCATGTATGATGTACATGGAGATGTCTGATGCAGGGCCGGCCTTAGCTGATATGGTGCCCTAGGCAAAATAGTGCTCCGGCACCCCCTTAAGCCCCACCCACACCATACTCATGAAACACCCCTATGAGCCACGCCCACAGGTAGGTCACTCCCCAAAAAAGCCACTCCAGTCATTCACTCCCCAAGAAAGGCAGTCCAGTCATTTCCTTTAATTATTTAAATGCATAGAAGAAAGGATACCTTGTAATGTAGTTTAAACTGCAAGTGAAGGTGGAAATTTCCTTTAATAAACCTGCTTTAATCTGTTTCTCCTTCACACATACTTTACTATAAAAGTCATGTCTTCAGAAAATAGAAGCCCATGTGCCTTGGTTCAAAGGTTTGCTTAGGTTAATCTAAACAGTTTAATTTACTCTTGGGTAGGCGAGCAAGCCTTACAGCTCAGTGAAAGTAGAATAGTGACCTTTCTCCTCCCTGTGTACAGAAGCTTAAGATAGAATAGCACAAACACAGATAGCCACTTGCTAAACAATACAATCCCACAATGAAAACAGGCTTAGCATGAACGGTAACATTTTCTGCCACTGAAATTGCATAAAAACCCATATTTATAGAAAATGCATCTAGTCAGTGGAGGATTAAGTTTACATTTGGGCTGTTTTCAAAACAAACTTCTTGCACACATTTTTACGGCCATGCATACATGTATTTGTTCTTTAATTCAACTTCCTGATTGCATTAAATTATATTCCCTATGTAATAGAGCACCGCTTGTTACAATGTGTTTTAAATTTGTAGCTTTAAGCATTCTTTTAATAAGCAAAGAAACAAAATATATAAACCAATAATGACAAAACTACCCATTTCAGAAAATTTCAACCATAAAAGCCCACTCAAACTTCTGTCATTACAATCCACCAATACAAACAATCTCTGCAGAAGAGAAATCATCTGAATAATTCCACATTAAAAAAATCTGTAACTAATAAAGTGCTTGCCATTGTCAAACAACTTTACATCTCAATGTTTCATCTACAAATTCAGTGCCTGTTGCCCTTGAAGAATTAATTGCCTATATTACATTAAAAAATGGTAAACTGATAATATTGCAACAGGAAATGACTAAAACTGTTTTATCAAATGATACACTGTGTTGTAGAATTTGAAAGCAGTGTTAGTAGCATAATTGTCTTTGATGTAGAAGTAGGGTTACCGCCTGTCCCACTTTGCGAGGGACAGTCCCTCTTTGGGCAGTTTTGTCCTGACACGTAATTGTAAACATGGCAAATGTCCTGAGATTTTAGGACAAAATTATTTCTTATATTTTATGTGATAGTTGCATTAAACAGTTATTCTGTATCTGAAATACCTAAATGTTATGAGAAGCAGAATAAGCAACTAAACTGCTACCAGAATACACTTTTATGTAGGCAAAACAGTTACGTTCTGTCCTTTGTACTGGCGGACTGTAAAGTCTGATGTCTGTACCAAACATGTCCCACTTTGGCCATTTGAAAAGGTGGCAACCCTATGGAGAAGGCTATGTATTCTGCTCCCACACCACGTAGATGGAGTACTGATATTGCAGTGCCATTTGATTGCTGATTATTTGGTGCATTATAAGTGCAGATAAGGGTTCTACACTCCTAAGTATGTCATCCTTTGTATGAGATGCCTAGCAACTATGAACAACAGCAAACTACCAAGCAATTAAAGTTCCAGGCTAATTTGCCCTTCTGCAGGGTGATTTGGAGGCAAGCAGAACTAGAAAAGCCAGCAGACAGACAAATGACTATTTTTTGCCATAAAATTAAATAAATGCCGTAAAAAATGCTCAAAAATAGTAGTGATTACTGGCTGTTTAAAGCAAATACAACTGCAGTAATATATTAAAACATTCTTACCTTAACTTGGATGGCTCTTGATACAATTGAAACACTTGAACAGTGTTGCAGAGTTCTCATTCTTCTTCTTGTTTAATTATTTTATCTAATTACTCATTTGCAAATATCATATCAGACTTACCCATACTGCTCAAGTGTACCCTGTTATGAGTCCGGGTCCCTTATTGTTCCACA
This sequence comes from Protopterus annectens, assembly GCF_019279795.1. Classification (NCBI taxonomy): domain Eukaryota; kingdom Metazoa; phylum Chordata; order Ceratodontiformes; family Protopteridae; genus Protopterus; species Protopterus annectens. Next base: position 989,016,662 of record NC_056727.1, read on the forward strand.
TTGAAATATTATGGCAGCACAATCACTGTTAAGAATTTTTTTAAATTGATATCCACTGTAAATAATAGTGAATCACATGAATAAAACAATAACTTATAATTGTAACCATCTTGTGAGCTTCCTAGGTGATGCTGTTAAGTAAGCTGTTTGTGTTACACTTTTGTCTGTCTGTTCCACATTATGAAAAGCAGTGCCAAGTGATCCATTAGGGGAGGTGTAGACAGAAATTTACATGCAGTACTCAGACCCAGTCCCCCAACACCACCCTTGTATCATTTTGAAAATATACTCAACTCTTAAAATGCTACCCCAGGACATATAGAAAGGGGACATGTTTTTTTTAACTGTTACCATTTATACCCATAAAAAGGGCTATTTTTAGAAGTGTGTTCCTTTCACAGAGAGATGTTTGTATACCTCTGTACTGTGAATATTCGTTTACACAACTCAAAATCTGTGCTTTTTGGAGTATTTTGGTTTCCAGTAGATGGTTCGAAAAAATGTACTCATCTGAATACACTGAGTAAATATTGTGGGAAGAAATAGCCAGGGAACTGTTATGGCTAGGCTTGTACAGGCCCTATGGCCGATAGCCTAGTACCAACCTATGGAATCTACTGCCTTGGTGGCTTCAGAGTCCAGCATACCTTAACCAGCATCTATGGGACGTTTAAAACTCATTCATTTGAGCTTGCATTTGACAACATGGTATGATTTTTCTGTTTTTATTTTAGTTGATTTTACTAAATGTTGTCACCTGTCCTGGATGATCTTTTCTGTTCCTTTGTTTTACCTGATTTAATTTGTCTGTATTGGAGTTACTTATTTCCTTGGTTGCATATGTTTTTGTATCCAGTACTATAGCACCTAAATACATCCAAACATGACAGCACCACTTCATTGGGAGGGAGCAGAAGACAGATCTCAGCAGGCCCATTTGCTTGTTGTCTGTTTATGAAATGTCACATACCAGGATGCCATTTACCTCTATTTATATATATAACATTTATCTGGTTGAAAGACCAAAATATAAGTCATCTCAAAAAGAGATGGAAATGATACCGCCAACAATAACTTTTCAAGGTTAGATAGATTTAAATGAGTGATCTACATATGTAGAATGTTTCTTAAACTGTTGTGATTTTCAGTCCACATGTAATATAATTACCCCATTTCTGCTATGAAACTTGCTATGCCTTGGAGTGGAAACAGCTGTTTGTAGTCTGTTAGTATGAGCAGTGTATATTGTAGTCTGCAAAGCCTGTTTTATCCCATTCATCCCAAAATGTCTACTACACTGCCCATGTGTGTCTGACACACACACACACACACACACACACACACACACACACACACACACACACCATACATAAATAAATGTGGACTGTGTATGTTTAGGGGCAGTATCTGCATCTTGATAATATCACTGGGTTCACTGATGTGTGACACAGCTACATAATTGTATAAACACACACATGCGCGCACACAAAATTATAAATATACATTCAGCAAAACGCATTCATAAGGCTCTGTATTCCTTGTTTGCTTGCTTCCCAGAATAGCCTTGTACATGAGTAACATGTAATGTATGAGAAAGCCAACTGCAGTACACAGGCCTCTCCTGTTTTGCTGATGGGGCATAAAAACTCCCCTTAGGCGGGCATCAGTGACCCTGGCACATCAGCACTACATTACTTTAAGGAAATCCTATTTAGGAAGGGATGTACACTAATATGTAATTTTGCAGCTCCTTAAACTATTACAGTTTGAGCAGCGAGGGAGGTGTGGCACATTTTAAATAAAGTGTTTGCTTCAACCAGCTCTATCAGCATTGACAGAGCTATAAATATATGCATAACAAAGGCCACGAGCACTCCATTTTAGGGGCCTGAGCATTCAGCAGGGCCACCTATGTACCTATCTACAACCAATTTGGAGATGAAATTTTAGGCACTAATGACTAACAGAGCACGGACCACAGACTAAATATATCCAATCCATCTGCGCTTCCATAAGATGTGACATTTTATGTAGATATGTATGAATGCACGTATGCACCTGTTTAGGAGAAAAAGATAACAGAGCTTGTGATTAGCACTGCGGTAATCTGTCACAGAATGAGACCAAGTCTCTCCCTTCTTTACAGTAAACAAAGAGTTTTGAAGTAGCAGCCCTAGTGGTACTCAGTGCAGTGTCTTTTTTTTTTGTCTGTTAAATATTTATTTACCTCATCATAGCAGCGCTAACCCGCCTCACAATAGTGAAGCATTTGAAAAGCAACTATCGCGTGCTGGTGGTTACCAGGGATTCAGAGCAAAAAAAAAAAAGCCTTGAAACTTACAGACAACTATTTTTTCCCTAAGTTTTATTTTGAAAATCCAAAAGTAACTTAATTTACCCCTAACCAGTTTGAGTGTCGTCCAGGCTGTAGGTGCTTTGAGTGGGAGGGCTGTAAAGCAGAGAAGAACGCACACTTTTATAATTAAAATGAACACACGCATAAATAAAAACTGTGTCCTTTAAGAGGCTGGCCTTTACTGTGCCCTAGGCGGTGGCCTAGTTCGCCTATGCCTAAGGCCGGCCGTGAGGCCATGCCTCAACCACGTACTGTCTAGCATACTCTGTAACACTGCATATATTGCATTTGTTCTTTGCGACACTGCACTATCACTGTGAGCTCAGCATTGGCATGTGTGGCTAGAATAGATGCTGCCACTTTGCCTTTGCTTGCATTTACTGTGCTCAGTTTTAGTTGGAACATGAGAAGCAACTGCAGCATGCTGTCTTGTAGCTGGATGCTGTTAGCTTGCTGGTTGTGGTGGGGACAGCTGTAGTGGGTAATGAGGTTCCCAGGACTGATGGCTAGTCTGCAAACATCCTGGTAATCATGTTATGTAGCATGCAGCATTCTACAAACATCTTGCATGTGGTGAGAGAGGCATAATGCACAGCCCCCCTACCCTCCCAATGACATATGAAGGGAATGGAACCGTGCCTTCGGCAGTTCCAAACACACAATGACATTTCTGGTCTATGCATAGGCACTGTTGTTTGGCAGTGCTGTGTGAATTCCTTATGGCTATCAGCATTCAGGGCTCCAGTGAGTATCTTGCACTAGCTGTAACTATTAGCATCATCGGCTCCAGTGGGTAACCTGCATCATCTTAGCACAGTATGAACATATGGTTGACTGAGATGTGTATATACTGTATTTGGCTATACACGTCTGCTTCTCAGAGTGCCTGTATATACTAAATGACCCTATGGACTTTCCCTACATAGGAAGTGGTGATACAGATGATTTACATGCCATGCGTGGGAATCATGGACACTGCCAAAGAGCATTGCAGCTAGATTAGTAATCAGTCTATGTATGTTGCACGCCACCTGGAAGTTGATGGAATGGTAGCTTTTCCTATTGACACATCATTGTCCAGGGACATCATCTGGGGCATGTAATGTGTGTGAAATCTATAGCTTGAAATTGGCTGAAATTGTGAAACATTTTTTGGAATTCACTTGGGAATTAAGGCTAGTTACAAGAAGGGATAAGGTACAAGCCATTAAGAGTGTATTATGTGAATGTAAGAAGATTGACTAATAAAATTGATGAATTATATTCCATTTGCTTGGAAAATAATTATGATTTGGCTGTATTTACTGAATCGTGGAACAGTGTAGGAATTTGGTGTCCTAAACAGCAGTCATTTGAATGTTTGAGTCAAAAGAATAGGGGGAGGTGTGGTTGTCTTTGTGGGTCAGTGGTTAAAAGCCATGGAGTTGGAAGTGGATCACCAGTTAGAATTGATCATCCTGGAAGTTTTAGCTGATGAACCTTTGTATGTCACAATCATCATTTACATAACCATTTCCTACATGTTCCTTACTACTCCTTAGTGTTATGAACTGCAACCAACTTGCATGTGGCCATGCCCTGTGCAGCAGCACACTGCATACTAAGCAACTTGACTTTGAAGCCCAGCATTTACCTCTAGCATATGGAAGTAATTTTCTTGAAGGAAACTGTTTACATCTTTCAAGCACAAGATCTGACGATGCACTTGACTTTTAGGAACCACAAAAAGCTTACAGAAAAACACTTTCCTTGCAATGCTATGTTTGTGTGCTCTATTTTAAGCAGGAAATATGCTTCCTTCTTATACCCAAAATGTGGCCACTGAAGTAAGAAGAAAGCATGATTTAAATGTAGTGTGGATTTGAATGGAAGATTTTTAAGGGAAGTCTTCCACTTTCAGAGTATGGCTTTGGCTCCAGAAAAAGGGGACATGCTAAGTATTGGAGATAACAGTCTTTTATTGATGCAATTGAACTGAGACACTTGTTATGTGAATGACCATTTGGGAATATTAGCAGGCTAGAAGGGCATTATTGCCCATGCCTGAAATATTTGTATATATGTATTTACTTACCGTTTTTGTTATGCTGAGGATTGCAAGTGGCCTAACAGGAAGACAAAATTGCAGAGCAGATTCAGGTGGCACATCCTTTGATTTCACAAAACACGGTAGCTTTGACAGTGTTCTCCTTTGAGCCTCTCCCATCTTGGGTATTATTCTTGGTAAATACGAAAAACATCATGGGCAGCCTGACCATCATAGTTCTCTTTTAAGCATGTTCTAAGGTCTTTTGCCTCCCTGTTATGGTATGATTAGAAAAAAGTTCCAAGGTGCATTACTGGATATCTAAATGGAATGAATTTGGGCATCTTGGGGGCAATGCAGCAATTGCCTTATGTACACAGACAACACTCTCCTCCGACCACCAAACACTACAACCTGTGAGAGATGCACTTATATAGCCAAACTGGAAGCAAAGCTCTCTTCACCCAAGACTGGACTAGACCGTCAAGAGGAGAAGGTAAACACTTGCATCACACCACAATCATCACATAGTCCCTCAAAACCTACACCACCAAAACACACAAATAGCAACACAAAACACACACCTACATTCGCGGAAGTTCTCAAAAAAATCTGCTCAAGCAACAGAGACCTCCAAAGCAGAAACGCAAGCAACCTCCACCCCCCAACACAACCCAAATTACACATAGCCCACAAACTCAGTGTGCCACTCAACCACAGCCCATAAGGCATAACAACGTACCCAACACTCTAGTCATAGGTGACTCTATAGCAGGCACACTGATGTTCCACTCACCAGGCTAAACAAGGAGAAAGTTACTGTAAGCTGCCTGTCAGGTGCCAGGTTCTGCCACATAATGCACGCACTCAGGTCACTCCACAACAAGTACAAATATGACTCTGTCATTGTCCATGTTGGTGTGAATGACCTGAGACATACCTCTCTGGACTACATGAAAAGAGACATGGAGGAGCTCTCCGATCCTGTAGCCCAGGCAGGTATGACCCTAGCCCTGAGTAGCATCCTGCCATCACCCAAAATGATACCACAGTACAAGGACAAAATGACTGACTTCAACAATTGGTTGAGCTTCTGGTGTCATTTTAAGGGGATCCAGTATCTGTCTGCCTGGGATGACATGATCGACAGATTACAATGCTTTGCCAGAGATGGCCTGCACCTGTCACCCTTGGGATTCCAGATACTGGCTAAGGCTCTTACCACCCCTATTGTGCCTTTTTTAGGCAAGGTTCAAATGACAAATTCACCACCGTAACAGGTAAAAGCAAGCAAAATCGGAGCGTAATGCTACTCAATGCTAGAAGTCTAAACCTCAAAATGCATTCACTCGAGGCACTCTTTAAAATGGAGAACATCAACATCTGTGCAGTGACAGAGACCTGGTTCAAGGCTCCAGACAGCACCCCTGCATTACCAGGCTACAATTCATACCACACCTTTCGGCCACCTAACCTGGACCAAAACACTAACGTTGGAGGTGTGTCCACATTCATTAAGGATATCCACACCTCCAGGCTAGTTGCTCAACATAATGCATCCAAGATGATCCAACTGCAACTAACTCTGGGCAAGACCGCAATCCAAATTGTAACTTGCTACAGATCCCCCACCATGCCCCAGGATTCCCACTCTTCATTTCTTGATACACTGGAAAATATTAGGGTACAACTCAACACCTTAATAACGGGCAATTTCAACTACCCCACCATTAAATGGGAAAACTACTCATTTACCAACTCTTTTGCTCAATGTTTTCTAGAATTCATAAATTCCAATGCCTTAGATCAACTTATCCACATCCCAACCAGGGGCAGCAATATCCTAGACCTGGTCATTACCAGCAGGGGTGACCGGTGTTCCACACCAGAGGTCAATTCCTCGTTAGTCAGATCCGATCACAAGCTAATCAGCCTAGACATCCACATCCTGCCCCTACCCCCCATTAGGGAAACCGCTGTAAAAAATTTCTCCAAAGCCAACTTCACACTTCTTAAGACAGAAGTGGCAAACTTCACGACAACCATGCAGATGGACAATAGAGGTACGACTGCTGAATCCTACACAAATCCACTTTATAAGCACTTACACGAGTGCATGGATCGTGCTATCCCTAACAGAACTAAGATTCTATCCTCAAAAAAAAGGAAGCCAATCTGGTGGTCCCCTGCCATAAACAAACTCTACAACAGAAGAAAGAAACTGTTGCAAAAAAGAGTAAAATACCATGGCTGGAAGAAGTCCCTGGTCAACCTCAGTAAGAAGCTGAGATCCCTCATAAAATCCTCCAAAGCTAGTTATGAAAACAAAATTGCCACTGATCCTAAAGACAACCACAAAGATTCTATAGCTATGTCAAGAATCTCAATGGCAACACTCAGATCTGTTCTGAGTTACAGCACAATGGCACTAAATATACAGAACCAACTGATATTGCCAACATCCTGGCAGATAGGTTCAGTGCTAACTTTACCTCCGCACTCACCCCCTAAATGCCCCATCTCTATACCGGAAGAATGCAAAGTTTCTGTAACCATGGCTGCACAGGTAAAAACCACACTCTCCAAAGCCAAGAACACAGCATCCATGGGACCTGACAACATCCCAGGCTGTGTTCTACATGAACTACAGAATGAACTGTCACCCCACCTAAGCACCATGTTCAATCATAGCCTCACCTCAAGCTTTGTGCCCACTGAATGGCACACAGCGATGGTCATCCCACTCCACAAAAGGGGAGCCACCGCAGACCCCAGAAACTACCTCCTCATTATCCTAATGAGCCTGGTCTGCAGGGCTATGGAACGTATCATCATGGAACTTATAAACAAAGACACTGGTAATCTCCAAACTCTGGACCCCACCCAGTTCAGGTTTGTAAAAGGCAGATCATGTCTCCTAAATCTGATTGACATCTTTGAAGCAGTCACCAAAGCTATAGATGAGGGTAAGGTGGTTCACACAGCCTATCTAGATCTCGCCAAGGCTTTTGACACCATCCTCCACTCTGGAATTATAGATAAACTCACTAAACTTGGTATAAATCCCTATGTCACAAGGTGGGTTGCCAACTGGCTCACTGACAGACCTCACACTGTGAAATTAACAGATTCCAAATCTGACTTCAGACCTAATTTTCTGAAGTACAGGCTAACACAGGTCTTTGGCTAATGAAGTTCGCAGATGACTGCAAACTAGGAGCCATAACTTAAACTCCTAAAGTACAGTTTTGTACCTACCATAAATGTAGATGTTCGAGTGCTAATATAGCTGCAGTCATAACAGATGGGTTTTCCTGCCGTCAGGTGGGTCCTCGGTCGGCCGAATTCCAAAGTCTAGGTCCGGCATCGGTTGTTGTCGCTTCTTCCCTGACGTCAGAGCGACAGGGGTATAAAAGAACCAGCCAACGCCATTTTCTTCAGTTTTTCTTGCCCCAGATGTCAGGTGCCCCCAGAAGGAGGGCAAAACATAAATTTATGTAATAAAGCAAATGCAATATAATCAAAAAAACAGTAGTTGCAAGCAAATACACCATAAAAGAATACCCCAATGAGGTTGTATGAGGAGGTGTTAGCCATTAGGCCTGTCCCAAGAGGGGAAGGAGGGAGGGAAACCTGGACTGCAGCTGTATTAGCACTCGAACATCTACATTTATGGTAGGTACAAAACTGTACTATGTTCATCGTGCATACAGCTGCAGTCATAACAGATAGGTAGAATCCCAAAGCTAATAAAGGGGTGGTAGGCACTAAGTGGAACTAGGTGGAGCCAGGATGCCCTGCAAGACTGCAGTGGCAAAGCCCGCTCTAGTTTTGGAGTATAATGGTAGGTGATAGTGCTTGGAGAAAGTATGTACAGAACTCCAAGTGGCTGCTTCCAAAATATCTTTGGTAGGAACCCCCCTGAGGAAAGCTGCAGAGGTAGCTGTGGCCCTTGAGGAGTGAGATCTGATGCCTGTAGGTACAGTTTACCATGAAATGAGTAACAAAAGTGTATGCAGTGGGCTATCCATTTTGAGATTGTCTGTTTGGAAATAGGCTTCCCTTGAGCACCTGTAGCATAGGACACAAAGAATTGCTCTGATTTTCTGAAAGGCTTTGTTCTGTCCAAATAATAACGGAGCTGTCTGTGAATGTCCAAGGAATGTAGTAGCCTCTCCCCTTTGTTTTGTGGATTAGGGTAAAAGGTAGGTAAGTGGATAGCCTGATTCAAGGCTACCCTGGATACTACCTTTGGCATAAATGAAGGATTGGTTCATAAAGAAACTCTGTCCTGAGGGAAATGATGAAAGGCTGCACAACCATGAGGGCTTGTAGTTCCGAAACCCTGCGTGCTGAGGTGATAGCTAGAAGGAAGGCTGTTTTCCATGACAAATATTGCAGATCTGTTGAAGCAGCTGGCTCAAAAGGAGGCAGGGTTAGTTTTTCTAGAATGAAATTGAGGTCCCAAGCAGGTACTGGTTACTTCCTTGGGGGTTTTATATTCTTAGCCCCTCTGAGGAACTGTCTTAAGAGAGGGTGAGAGAATAAAGGAGGATCAGTGTTGTACTCTGCAGAAATGGCTGAGGCATGGATTTTGATGGAGGAGAATGAAAGTCCACTGCTTAGCAGCTCGGCTAGGTACTGTAGTATTTGAGGTAAATTCAGTATTCCAGGATTATGATCCTTTTTCTGATTCCAGACACAAAACCGTTTCCATTTTGCGGAGTAGGCTTTTCACTCCATGCGGCTAGATTGAGTGTTTTCAGCTGACTGTGAAGAGTTTTGAAGTTGTGCTGAGTCAGTAGAAGAGGCATTAGAGGCAGGATCCATGGTGGGGAATGCGTCAGGCTCCTCAGGAGTGGGTACCAGTGTTGTCTTGGCCAGTCTGGAGCAATGAGAATCATCTTTGGTCTGTCTGCTCTGGCTTTTAATAGAACTTTGGCCAGCAGTGGAAGAGGTGGAAAGGCATAAACCATCATTGTTGTCCAACTGAAAGAGAGTGCGTCCACTTTCCAGGCCTGTGGATGAAAGGTCCTTGAGCAGAATTTTGTCAATTGGTAATTTCTGAGGGTGGCAAAGAGATCTATGTCTGGCCTTCCCCATGCTTGAATTATCATTGTAAAAAATTGAGGATGCAACTTCCATTCGTGTGGATCTGTCATATTTCTGCTCAGGTTGTCTGCCAGTGTGTTTACCTTCCCTGGCAGGAATTGTGCTTGAAGTTGGATTTGCAATTCCAGAGCCGTGTTCCAAAGGGACATGGCTAGTCTGCACAGGGGGTATGAATGAGTTCCTCCCTGTTTATGTACCACATCACTGTGGTGTTGTCTGTCCTTATCAATAGCTGGCCTGGATGCAGTAGGTGTTTGAAAGCCATAATAGCATTTATTACTGCTAGCATTTCCTTTTGATTGATGTGTAGGTGCTTTTCTTTTTGTGACCATTTGCCCTGAATGCACCGATCTGTCATGTGCACCCCCCAGGCGTAGTCCGAGGCATCTGTTGTGATGACTTGATTTGCTTGAGGCTTGCAGAATGGGAGACCTATGTTTCTTTGGCATGCTTGAGCCCACCACAGAAATTCCTTTTGAAGACATGGAATCAGTGGTATGATTGTTTCCAAACTGTGGCTGTGTTGAGACCATAAGTTTTTTAGGTACCATTGAAGTTTCCTCATATGCAGCTTTGCACATGGGATTAGCAGGATGCAAGATGCCATGAATCCCAGAGCCTGCAGGATTTTCTTTGCAGTCAGCCTGGTGAAGGTTGCCAGTTTTCTGAAGTATTGAGTTAATTGCCCTTGTTTCTCTGGCGTGAGGCAGGCCATCTGGGTGTTTGTATCCAAGCTGGCACCCAGGAAAATTATTGTTTGAGAGGGTATTAGTCTTGACTTCTTTTTGTTGACTGTGTATCCCAGAGATTTCAACAACATTATTACAAACGCCAGGTGTTTCAGAAGAGTGTGTTTGCTGTCCGCTTGGATCAGGCAGTCGTCCAGATATGGGTATATTTGTATCCCTTGAAGTCTGCAGAAGGCAATTACTGATGCCAGGCATTTCATGAACACTCTGGGCGCAGTAGATAAGCCAAAGGGCAATGCAGAGAATTGATAATGGGATGAACCTGCAAGAAATCTGAGGTATCTTCTGCAATCTTGTCTGATTGGGACATGCAGGTATGCCTCCTTGAGGTCCAATGTTACCAGCCAAGACTCCTTGCCCAGCATGGGAAGAAGCTTCTGTAATGTGAGCATCTTGATCTTTGGTACGAGTAAATATGTGTTTAGGATGGATAGGTCCAAAATAGGTCTCCAATCTTTGCCCTTCCTTGGTACCAGGAATAGTCTGGAATAAAAACCTTGACCCTGTTCTTGTGCAGGTACCTCTTGAATAGCTTTCATGTCCATGAGATCTGAAAATTTGTTTTTGTGCCTCTGCCCTTTGATTGTGTGGCAGGTTTGGCATGCCTCTCATTTTTGGAAGGATGTGAAAGTGGAATCTGTAGCCTCTGTCTATAATGTCCAGGATCCATTTGTCTTTTGTGACAATATGCCAATTTTTTGAAAATAATGCCAGTTTTCCACCTAAAGGTGCTGCCATTTGAGCCTTGCTTGACCTGCAAAGGGGAAAGTCCTGGGTCTGCTTTCTGAATGGCTGTGAACTATCCTCACCCCCTCTTGGTGTAGGTGTTTGCCATTGTCTGCCTCTAAATGATCCTTGAGATTGCCCTCTACCTCTCGGGTGCCTGTATCTACCTCTTTGAGGTCTGTCCGTGGCTGGAAAGGACCAATTTTTTGAAGGCCAATTTCTACTGAAACGTGGCGGTTGCACCTGTAGGAAATCTTTCACTGTTTGCATTGATTTTGCCTTTTCCTCCATTTTCTTTAATACCTCCTCAGCTTTAACACCAAACAATACATCTTTTTGAAGAGGTGCATCTAGTAATTTAGCTTTGACATGATCTGGTAAGGTTTGCTCTTTGAGCCAAGCATGTCTACGTATGACTGATCCTGTAACAGCAGCTCTACAAGAGGCCTCTAAAGCATCAAAACCACATTGCAAGGTATGTTTACCCACTTGCTCTGCACTATGCAGCAAATCCTGCAACTCCTTCAAGTCTGGTTGCTCAGGTTGTGACATTTTGCTTTTCAACTGAGATAACAAAAACTGTTGATACTTTAACATATGGAACTGACAGTTTAATGCCCTCATGGTTAAAGTGGCCGAGGTGTATACCTTTTTCCCCCACCTTTCTAAAGCTCTGGGATCTCTCTCTGAAGGTAATGGATTTTTGGCAGTGGAGGCCTTAATTCCCTTGGGACCCTGTGAAATAGTTTCTGGGTCAGCCGCATGGCTTTTGTATAGGAATTGGTGTGAATCAGGAACCCGGTAATATCTGTCAGGCTTGACTGGAGCTGGAGATAAAGAATCTGGGTTAAGGCTGGTCTCTGAATACACATCATCTAGTATGTCTAAGACAGGAGGTATAGCCAGAGGCCTGTGCTGAGGGAGCAAGAGGAAATCCCTGAGCCTTTTCTTGGAGTCTGAGTACTCTTGGCCTTCCCAGTGGAAGTGTTCCCTCAATGTATGCAAGGTTTCCCCAAAAGAGTAATCCTCAGGGGGGGAGACAGAGGGAATGGACTCCTCTGCATCAGAATCTTCGAAAGGGGAGTAAGAATGTTCCTGGTCCTCAGAATGTTCTGAAGTAATGGAGGCCTGGTCCGAGGAAGGGTATTCTTCCTCCACTCTGGGCCTTTTGTTCGAGGGGGGTTGAGAACCCCTGATAAGAGTAATCAAATCCTCAGCCATTTTGAGCATCTGCTTTTTAGGCATGGGGCCTTGAGAGGGGCCCTGTGGAGCTTGTCTTTTAGAATGCATGGCTGCTTTAGATTTAGTGTAAGCCTTAATGGAAAAAGAGGAAGAAGGCCTGAAGACACCTTGAGAGGTGGCAGGCCTGTCTAAACTCTGAGTTTCCCTGCCAAGAGTGGCTGCGGTATCTGTAGTCGGGGTGTGGGCCGAAGAGCCTGCGACCTCGGGCACAGAAGACACCGCTAATGAAGTGTCATCGGTAGTCAGGGGCTGCATAGGTGCCTCGCTGAGAACGGAGCACATGTAGTCGGCTTTAGGGTGGTGTCGGTAGAAGTCGCAGACCTCGTAGGTCGGTCCTTATCTTTACGTCATTTACTCAAAATTGGAGTCGGAGTATCCAACGACATGTTGTAATTAAACTTTTTGCCAAAATAGTGTTGGGCGAACTCCGCCCGACGCTTAATAGTGCGTCTGTTGAATGTAGCACAAAAATGACAGGCCGAGACGTCGTGGTCTGGGCCTAAGCAAGGTATACAGAGGGAATGGAAATCCTTATGCGGTATTTGCTTCCCACATGAAATGCAATTATTAACTTTGTCTGACATCGGTCTGAGGCAAGAAAAGTTTCCCCAACGGGGTACTTAGCTTTCAAGAAGTCTTCGGTTGAAAAATATTCGTAATCTCTGGAGCTGGCTGACCGGCACTTGCGAACTGCTTCTGCTTCGGGCACCGTGCGGCAAGAAAGACTGGAGAAAATGGCGTCGGCTGGTTCTTTTATACCCCTGTCGCTCTGACGTCAGGGAAGAAGCGACGACAACCGACGCCGGACCTAGACTTTGGAATTCGGCCGACCGAGGACCCGCCTGACGGCAGGAAAACCCATCTGTTATGACTGCAGCTGTATGCACGATGAACATCGATGTGGACATCCTACAAAAGGGCCTCACTGAGACAGATGCCTGGTGTCAAAGCCATGGCCTCAAGCTCAATGCCAAACAGTGCATTGTCATCCCCTTTGGTAAAAACGCTGTACCCACGAACCACCATATAGGTGATAGTCTACTTAACACCGAAAGTGTGATAAGAGACCTTGGGACACAGGTGGACAGTAGTCTCTCCTTTAATAATCACATCACCAGAGTAGTCAGGAAATCCTTCTACATGGCACACCTCATCACAAAAGGTTTCTCATCCAGGAAGAAAGAGGTCATTGTTCCCCTCTACTTGTCACTCATTAGATCCATTATAGAGTACAACACCCCATTTGGTATGTACCTCACAAGACATCTACAACTGGAAAGGCCACAGAAATACCTCACAAAGAGGATTATTGGACTCAAACTGATGCCCTATGCAGACCATCTCAAAAAACTCCAGCTTTACTCCGTCACATATCACCTACTCAGAGGCAATCTCTGCCTAACATGCAAAGCTATGTCAAACCCAGAGCTGCTGGACATGCTCCACTTAAAGAAAGCCCAATCCCTCCGAGCTGCACGCTCTGGGGACCTAAACCTTGTCACCACAATAAACAGAATATGCTGGAGGGATAGATTCCTGTCCCAGAGCCTTCCCATACTCTGGAACAGACTACCTATCTATATCAAACAAAGCTCCTCATTAGCACTCTTCAAGAAAAATCTTTATGATTGGATGGGAAATAGGAAATTCACCCCGGGGATCACCTCTGTGGCTCTGCTTGACAGGGGCACAGGAAAATTATTTTCTTGGGTGGCGAAAGCCAGGGTAACTTTTTGGCTAGGCTTGTACAGGCCCTAGGGCCGATAGCCTAGTACCTACCTATGAAGAAACCAACATCCAGGTAGTCATAGTTTCAGTATGACATAGAAAAGTTTACTTAAAGTTGAGCTACCAGAATAATCAGCAGTCCTGGAATGTTTCCATACATCATCGTGCCCTGAAATGTGCAGTATAATTTAATGATTTTTGTCCTATGCTTTCTTTCTGATGTGTTTTTTATGCCAGGGTGAGTACATTAACTGACATTTATATATTTTTGTTGTTCCTAGCACAGTTCTTTCAGGCCTCAGTCAGTCTCTCACTCTCTCTAGGAAAGCTCTGAAGGGTTTTGTGCCCAAACCTGTCTTTTAGTCAGCTCAGCTTGAGCTACTTGACAGTTTGGGTGTATGGAAAGTGCCCTGAAGCTTTGGAGCTGGATGGCTGTTATAACCTTGGCAGGATATATACAGGTAAGGTTACTGCAGCAGTGATCAGTACGATGAACATCAGCCCTATTTCCTTTTCTGCCTGCCTCCCAAGGACATACCTCAGAGGAGTTAGTTAACAAGCCAGAGAAAGACCACTAGGATACAGTGATGGTGGATGGCAGGGTGGCACTAAAAGAAACACATAAAAATATAACACGACGGTATAAGAGAAAACACTGTAAAATGGAAGAAATTTAAAATCTCACCTGCCAGGTGAAAAAAAGTTGTTCTAGGTGATCCTCTGCTTACATCAGGGTTTTGTACTTTCAATTAGGTACAACAATCAACCTTAAGATGTATATTGGAATAATGGCACAATATCCTAATGAGACCTCTTGCACCATCTTAGTGTAGTCTCTGGATGATTCAAAAAAGATGCTGAAATGGCTTTAGTAGTTTAATTTCAGATCTGTGGAACAGCATGTCTATTTTCCTGCAGATTACCATATCTAATTCTTACCTAAAATGCTTCTTCCTTGAAGTGCGTGTGCATACTTTTCTAGGAGAGAAATACCCCAACATCTCTGTCTCTGTAGCTTACATAAGTGACCAGGCTAAAATGGTGCTGCTGGTGACTCCCAGGACACACTAAGATACAGCTGGCCTGCATTACTTTGTTTATGAGACAAAAGAAGGTAAACACTTGCACCACACCAAACTCATCACATAGTCCCTCAAAACCTACACCACCAAAACACACACAGAGAAACACAAAACACACACCTACATTCATGGAGGCTCTCAATAAAAACCTGCCCAAGCAACAAGGACCTCCAAAGCAGAAACGTAAGCAAACTCCACCTCCCAGCACAACCCAAATGACACATAGCCCACAAACTCAGTGTGCCACTCAACCACAGCCCATAGGGCATAACAACGTACCCAACACTCTAGTCATAGGTGACTCTGTAGTCAGGCACACTGATGTTCCACTCACCAGGCTAAACAAGCAGAAAGTTACTGTCAGCTGCCTGTCAGGTGCCAGGATCCGCCACATAATGCAGGCACTCAGGTCACTCCACAACAAGTACAAATATGACTCTGTCATTGTCCATGTTGGTGTGAATGACCTGAGACGTACCTCCCTGGACTACATGAAAAGAAGCATGGAGGAGCTGTCCGATCTTGTAGCCCAGGCAGGTATGACCCTAGCCCTGAGTAGCATCCTGCCATCACCCAGAATGATACCACAGTACAAGGACAAAATGATTGACTTCAACAATTGGCTAAGCTTCTGGTATCATTCTAAGGGGATCCAGTATTTGTCTGCCTGGGATGACATGATTGACAGGCCATGCTGCTTTGCCAGAGATGGCCTGCACCTGTCGCCTTTGGAATTCTGGATACTGGCAAAGGCTCTTGCCACCCCTATAGTGCCTTTTTTAGGCAAGGTTCAAATGACAAATTCACCACCATAACAGGTACAAGCAAGCAAAATCTGAGGGCAATGCTACTCAATGCTAGAAGTCTAAACCTCAAAATGCACTCACTCGAGGCACTCCTTAAAATGGAGAACATCGACATCTGTGCAGTGATAGAGACCTGGTTCAAAGCTCCACAGAGCACCCCTGCATTACCAGGCTATAATTCATACCACACCTTTCGGACACCTAACCTGGACTGAAGCATAAAAGGTGGAGGTGTGTCCATATTCATTAAAGATATCCACACCTCCAGGCTAGTTGCACAGTATAATGCATTTGAGATTATCCAAGTGCAACTAACTCTGGGCAAGACCGCAATCCAAATTATAGCTTGCTACAGACCCCCCACCATGCCCCAGGATTCCCACTTCTCATTTCTTGATACACTGGAAAATATTCAACTACCCCACCATTAACTTGGAAAACTACTCATGTACCAACTCTTTTGCTCAACGTTTTCTGGAATTCATAAATTCTAATGCCTTGGATCATCCTATTCACACCCCCACCAGGGGCAGCAATATCCTAGACCTGGTCATTACCAACATGGGTGACCGGTGTTCCACATCAGAGGTCAATTCCTTGTTGGTCAGATCCGACCACAAGCTAATCACCCTAGACATCCACATCCCGACCCCACCCCTCCATTAAGGAAACCACCGTAAAAAACTTCTCCAAAGCCAACTTCACACTTCTTAAGACAGAAGTGGCAAACTTCATGACACCCATGCAGACGGACAATAGAGGTACGACTGCTGAATGGTACTAAATATACAGAACCAACTTATATTGCCAACATCCTGGCAGATAGGTTCAGTGCTAACTTTACCCCCCTCTCACTCCCTAGAGGGCCCATCTCTATACTGGAAGAATGCAAAGTTCCTGCAATCACGGCTGTACAGGTAAAAAAAACAGTCTCCAAAGCCAAGAAAGTACAGTTGTGTACCTACCATAAATGTAGATGTTCGAGTGTATTCACTGTTGCAGTCATTACACTTGGGTTATCCTGCTGGCAGGCTACCCGCAGTCAGCCTGAATTCCAAAGTCTCTTCCCTGACGTCAGTGCGCCAGGGTTTTAAAAGATGCAGCTGACGCCATTTTCTTCAGTTTTTCTTGCCCCAGATGTCAGGTGCCCCCAAATTGGTAGGCTGAAAATTATGCCAATAAGTATGCATGCACAAAAATAAACATTTCCTTCAACTACAAGCAAATACACCACATAGGTTGTATAGGATAGATAAGTCCCAGCAAATAAAGGGGATGGTGGGTAACCTGACTGCAACAGTGAATACAACATCTACATTTATAGTAGGTACACAACTGTACTATGCTCATCGTGTTTCACTGTTGCAGTCATTTGAATCCCAAAGCTGAGGTTGGGTGACTGGGTCTAAATAGGATTAGAAGAGGCTATAAGGCCTTGCAGAACTGCAGTGGCAAAGCCTGCTCTGGATTTAGAGTAGAGTGGTAAGTGGTAGTGCTTGGTAAAAGTGTGCACTGAACTCCAAGTTGCAGCCTCTAAAATGTCTTTGGTTGGTACTCCTCTGAGGAAGGCTGCTGAGGTGGCTGCTGCTCTGGTTGAGTGTGGATTTGCCATGTTGTGAATAGCAGAAACAAATGCAGTGGCCTATCCATTTTGAAATAGTCTGCTTTGAGATAGCCTTTCCTTGTGATCCTACAGCATATGCTACTAAGAATTGCTCAGTCTTTCTGAAAGCTTTAGTTCTGTCCAAGTAGAAGCAGAATGCAGTAGTCTCTCACCCTTATTCTTTGGGTTTGGATAAAAGGTAGGCAAATGAATGGTTTGGTTAAGGGCCACACTGGACATTACCTTAGGCATAAATGTCGGGTTCATCCTCAGAGAAACCCTGTCTGGATGGAAAATGATAAAAGGTTCCACATCCATGAGTGCCTGTAACTCTGAGACTCATCTTGCAGAGGTTATTGCTAGGAACAAAGCTGTTTTCCAAGATAAGAACTTTATTTCAGCTGTATTGGCTGGCTCAAAGGGCGGCAGTGTGAGTTTTTCTAAGACATAATTGAGGTCCCATGTAGCAATGGATGTGAAAAAAATTGGTGATTCCACATTGTAATGAGCTGAAATAGCAGAGGCATGGATTTTAATTGATGATTTAGGGTTCTGAGTTGGCTGTGCAGGATCTGATTGTTTCGTTGGGTCAGTAACTGAGGAATTAGAGACAATGTCCAGGCTCTGAATGATAGAGCATCCACTTTCCAGTCAATGCTGTGTCCCTTTGATTGATATGAAGATGCCTTTGGCTTGTGGGCCATGTGCTGTTGCAGGCAAGGAATGAGGATAATTAATGTTTCCAGGCTGTGACAATGTTGAGTCCAAACACGCAAATTAGTAATCTTTTTACAAACGCCAGATGCTAGTAGAATGTCCTTGTTCTCTGCTTGAATAAGGCAATGTCCAAAGTTACAAGCTGCTCTCTTGCCCAGTATGGGCAGAAGCTGCTGCAGAGTCAACATACAGAATAGACAGGTCCAGTATTGGTCTCCAGGTTTTGTCTTTCTGGGTACCAAGAAAAGTCTTGAGTAAAATCCTTGTCCCTGCTCTTGCTGTGGTACTTGTTGGATGAAACTTGTTTTGTGCCTCTGCCCGTTGATTGTGTGGCAGGTCGTGGAACCTGTAGCCCTGGGACACTATATTCAAGACCCATTTGTCCTGGGTGATCATATGCCAATTTTGAGGGTCTGGGATCTGCCTCTGGGGCGTCTGTATCTGCCTCTTTGTGGCCTGTCTGACTCCATGTTCTTCAACACCTCCTCTGCTTTAACACCAAATAAGGTATCATGCTGTAATGGAGCATCTAATAATTTTGCTTTAACATGATCAGGCAGATTCTGTTCTTTTAACCAAGCATGCCTCCTAATGACAGAACCCGTAACTGCAGCCCTGCAAGAGGCCTCAGAGAATCAAAACTGCATTGCAATGTATGCTTTTCCACTTGTTCAATAAATCATGTATTGTGACATTAAGTATTGCTAATATTTAAGCATATGAAATTGACAATTTAAAGCACTCACAGCCAAAGTAGCAGAAACTGGGCGCCATAATCAACTCTCCAGCTGACACAAACATCCTTCAAAAAGGTCGATAACTGGTGCCAGCCATGGTTTAAAGCTAAATGCCAAAAATGTATAGTCATACCCTTTGGCAGAAAGTTATTAGGGACCTTCTCCTTTGAAAACCACATTGCCAAAGTGGTTAGAAAGACCTTCTACATAGCCCACCTCATCACGAAGGGTTTCACATCTAGATCAAGAGAGGTAATCGTGCCCCTTTATTCATCCCTCATCAGGCCCATCATAGAATACAATGCCCTTTGGGATGTACTTTAAGACCCGAAAAGTATCTCACCAAGAGGATCAAGGGTCTCAAACAGTTGCCATATGCTGCTCGGTTAAAAAAATCCAGCTCTACTCAGTTGCATACCACCTACTTCGAGATCTCTATGCCTGACATACAAAGCTATGTCAAATCCAGAATTAATGGACATGCTGAGCCACACGCCGAGGGACTTGAACCTCAGCACAGAAATAAATAGAACTTGCTGGAGGGACAGGTTCCAGTATACTCAAATCAAGGGGTGGCGTAGCCATACAGAATCGGGCTAGCTTATAATTCCTGTAATATCTGTCTGGTTTAACAGGTTTCCCAAAAGAATAATCCTCAGGCGATCTGAAGATTCATATTCTGTCTCTAACTGTGTAGGTCTGAACACACCCTCATGCCGATGCCTGCTTGTGCTCTGACCCCCCATCTAAAGGGAATAGTAACCGCGACTGACTCATGGAAGAGCTCGTAATCGTTTTGGGGACCGGATGTGTGTCCTTTCTTTTCTTTTCCTTGTAATTTGTAGTGTTCCGATCGTCGGCGGCGTTATTGAATTTATAATTGAATTGAATCCAAAATAATGAAAGGCAAAATTGTATTGTACGTAATTTTAACACAAATCTCAGAGTCGAGCTGACTGGCGCAAAACTGCTTGCTTTGCTTTTTGCACCGCGCGAAGAGAAAGACTGAAAAAAAAATGGGCTTGGCTGCATACCCCCCTGGCACTGACGTCAGGAAGAGGTGACAGCAAGCACGCCGGACACCTAGACTTTGGAATTCAGGCTGACACCTGACTGCCAGCAGCCAACAATAACAACTTGTGCAACAAACAAAACAGACAAACATCATCACAACATCTATGCCTGACAATACTACATTCTGCATTCTACATGAACCACAGAACAAACTGGCCCCACCTCACACCTAACCTAGCCTCACCCCTGTTGCACTGCTTAGGCTTGCACCCACGGCGCACCACCCACTGAATGGTTACACGGACTCCACAAAGGGGACCGGAAAACGGTTGCCCCATTAGCCTGGCGGCAGTCTTGCAGGGCAACGTGGTGCGTCAAATCATCATGGAACGGTTGTCAACTGGCTCACAGAGAGAGAATACGGTAAAAGTAAAGAGTAGCAAATCAAACTTCAAACCAGTGACAAATGTGACAGGCAGAGTTTAGTCTGGGTCTCCCTCTGTTTGGTTTGGTATTCTCCTGAAGTACAGGCTAGATGACTGCAAAATAGGAGCCCATATCGAAAACTCAATATGATGGACGGGTGGTAGTCTACTTAACAGCGAAAGTGTGATGAGACTTGGGGGGACAGACAGCAGGTAGTAAAACTACAGCTTTACTCATCACACATCGCCTGCTGCTCAGTGGGTCTGCTCTGCCTACATACAAATGTAATGTCAGAGCCTGAGCTGTTGGACATGTAAGAAATCCCAATGCCTCCCAGCTACATGCTGTAGGGACCTAAACCTTGTCACCACAAATAAACAGAACACATGGGAGGGATAGATTAATAGGAAATTCTCCCGAGGATCACTTCTGTGACTCTGCTCTACAAAATAATTTTCTTGGGTGGTGAAAGCCAGGATACCTTTTGGCTAGGCTTATTAGGAAATCATGTGAAACCCACCACCCTCTCTCCAAAGGGGTTTGTTTTTTAGACTTTGTTTAGAGGTTTTTGGGTCAGGCTCATCATTATCTCTATTGCATCCTGTCTGACACTTATTATTAAAAACACGTTGTTTATTGTTATTATTATTAATATACAGTTATCTCTGATGTGTGCTGTTTTCTGATAGTTCCATCAGAAATGTAACCTCTCCCCTGTTTAGTTGTTTCATAGTGTGTTTCCATGTTGGAAATTCAAGAATTTGGGGTTGAGAGCATCATGATCTACTCAAACAAAATACGAACTGATGGATGGATATAGTAAAACATCATGACTGTAATTCTTTTAGACAAAAATCTATTATGAGCAACAGTTTTTATTTTAACTTTACAAATCTATGACTTTAACATTAGTTATAGAGATAAACAGAAATGTACCATTAAAGAAACAATTAATATAATGCAAAGAAAACAGAAGAATAGTCACCGAATTCTGAGGCAAAGCATTTTATTGAAAGTATTACTGAAAACTGGTTAATAAAAAATATGCAAACAGAAAACAAGAATTGTCATCAAATTTCAAAGCAAAGCATTTTTATTGCAAGTATTAGTGAAAAATTACACAACAAACTGAAGCAAAGCGACAACAAATTCAGTAAAAAAATAAGGAAGTTAAAACAAATACAGCACATACTCCTTCTGGTATACAGAAAAGTTGACAATTTAGAAGGGAGGAAATGAACACATCAAGGGAAATGTTCAAAACAGGACTGGCTCAGAAAGAGTTCTGTTATGTTCTAAAAATACCACCCAAAATTGTGGAAGTAAAGCTTTACTTTGTTACCTTTGCTCTTATCCTGGTCTAAGGCATGCCAAAGGATGGACTGGGCAGAAGGTAGCGTACCTCACTTTAAGACAAAGTAATAAAAATATAGAAATCTAACTGCATTCATGAAGCCTGCAATTAAATGGCCAAAATAAATGCACCTACATCTTTTACAGCAAGGCAATTAAGTTACACATTTAATTTAATTTAATGGAATAAAAATGATATGACCAAGTCTGTTGGCAATTTCTCCACTTTACTGAATTGTACCATATAATTTCAAATACTACCTGCACAGAAGAATGGTAAAAGCTGTTTTATACTATCATACTGGTGACACTGCATCCCTATTTCAAATACTTAATCTGAATTTCAGCTTTCAGGATGCAGAGATATCATTTTCTGCAATATGTTATGCACAGTATCGGGCTAATAACCTGAATATAAAGCTTTATGATGAAATGTTAAGCTTAGGACTTGCTTCAAAAACCTAACATCTTACTTATTTATGTTAAAAAAAAATAAACTCATCCACGGATTAAGCGTCTTTATAACCTGAAATTAACAAAAAGTATCCTATAACATGTTTAACAGTATTAAACATTTGATGATAAACATACATATACACTCACACATACACACACACACACACACTAACACAAACACACACAACACAAAAGAATGTCCAAAGGTAAGATACTCAAAGCTAATGTATAAACTCGCCACAGACAACAAGAGAGCCACACTAAATATAATGTATCCAGTTTTATCAGTGAAACAATCCCACCGTACAATGCAGAGAAATGGACTGCTTTGCTAACAAAGTTGGAGTGCTGGATTGTTTCACTAACAAAGTTGGATATGTTATCCTTAGTTTAGATGCTGGAGGGCTTTTGTTTTCTGTTTTGACTTTATATATGTTTACAGATAATGTGTGTGTTATTCTGAAAACACACACAAAAAAAAACTATTAAGACTGCTGCCAGTATACTTTACTTTCAGTAGTGCATGTCTCAATAACTTTCAAACATTGCTCTCAACTTCTTTGTTCAAGAATCATGGACATAGGGGACAAATACCCAAAATCAGGGACAATTTTTAACTATACAATAAAGGGTCATTAACATTTAGAAACATGCATGCTTATTGAACATGCAGTCAGCCCACTGTAAATCGAGCATATACAAACAGAAATAAGTCCAGCTGCTGAAGTATTGCAGAGTGGCTGAACTTTTTATTCGCATATGCTACATAAATCCATTCTTGCTACATTTATGAATGGCAAAAATAAAGAGTACAATCAGGGCTGTTTCACAAAACTCTAGCCAGTTAAGAGTAATGCTTACACTGGCAGAACAATCAACCACACTGCTAGTAATTATACCTCTAAACTGTCATGAGTTTTACAGAACGCTCTTTATTTTCCTCATAATTTTACCATGGCCTTAATAAAATTTCACAATTTATGGTAAATCACAGAGAATTTCTGTCACTTGGTAATGTCAGACATTGAGTTTTATACTTCTGACTCTTAAAAAAAGACAGTCAGAGACAGAGAGAAAACCTGCTATGGATATATTCACTTCTCCATTACCTCCCCTACACTGCAGTGAAGTACTGTGCAAGCATGCAGATGTAACTGCCATATGCAAGCACAGTACATCAGAATGAAACAGAGGAAGCAGAAGAACACAAGTGCTGTCAAAGAGTGGCATTATTTAAGAAAGATGAGCAATGTCTTTCTTAAATAATGTCACTGTATAATAGTAATGTCTGGGTATCAAAGGATCTACCCACAGATGACTTTGATCATTTGGGCTTCACTCTCATAATTAAAGCACAGCAGACATGGGTAAATCCTGTGATCACCCATACCCAGTCATAGTTACTGCTAAAATATAACCCTCATTCACTTAGAAAGGTAATAAAACTGCAGGGTTTGCATCAATATGTAATTTCTGAATAAGAAGTATGAAACTCATCTGGCATCATTGATTCACTGTAAAGTGCTTTAACAAAAAAAAAAAAAACAAACATGTTAGGAGGAACAGGGCAAAAAATCATGGATGGTCTGCAAAATCAAGGACAGTTGAGAGTTATGCTTTCAAGATCCTCAATTTTTACCAGTGACCCATCTTGTTTTATATAAAGAAATTATGATTTTACAGACAGATTCTGAATTGGGATAAAACTAAAATTTTGGACACATCTATACAAGAACCCATACAATATATACACTTTTTATCTGTGCAACTAAATCACAAAGGGAAGTGACAGTGAGTGCAGATATTAAATCAAGAAGTCCAGAAAAAGTAGAGTTGTGTGAGGTACTCTGTGTAACGGTAGCTCTCATAGAAACTCCTGTGGTATTTATGGCAAACAAGTTTTTCACATACTTCAGTTCCTCTTTTGCTGTTCTGACTTTTTGAGTAGTATATGACTCTGGAATGAGTTAATATGAACCTAGTAACCAATTAGCATATGACCATTACAAACTACAGCATATATATGAATTATTTTTACTCGATTCTAAAAATTTTGAATAGTAAATATTAACATATTTTGTTTATATAAGAATATAGTATTTTAAACCGCACGTATATTAAAATATTGTTGAAGATATCTTTCTTATTTTTTTTTACATTAACGTAAATATAACAAACTACACTTGACCGAGATTACTTTTCTCTCTCTATTTTGAGTAAACCCCATCCTTGCTATCACCAGTCTTAACTTTGTTAAAAATATAGCACCTGTTCTTTTCTAGTGAAGTGCCTTTTGATGAACCCTGTTAATATTTTATCCTGTATAAGAAATATTAAAGCTAAAAGCTAACCACTAAGGCAGACTGCTTCACTATTGGAATTCCATGTTCATTCTGCATGAAGGAAACTATTCAGATTTTATTACGTGCTCTGACATATGTGTGTAAACTGTGTACATACATCACATAATAATCTGACTAATTTAGTCTACAAACCAAATATAATCCAAAGGCAGAAAAAAAGTTGCAGAATGAAACAGGGATCCATGCTCAGTGTTATCAAGCCCAAATGGAAAACTGTGCATGGTGTTCACCTGTTGAAAGATGCAGTTTAGATGTACTTCTTGCTGAAATAACTTCTGACATTAAATCTTCTGTGAAAGAAAGTTCAAAGCTGACTGATTGTTCAAAAGGCTATAAAAGTCAATTTCTCAGTCAAGAAATTCAGGTTCTCCAAATAGCTTACTACAGTGGCTTCATAACACCATTCAAAAATCTCCATCCAGCTACATCTGGAAAGACTAAAATGTGCAAACATATGAAATTCAATGAAGCAGCATGCTGATCTGAAACAGGAACAAAATAGGCAAGTAGTGGGACAAGGCACTGTAGCAAATGAGAGACTACTAACTCTTGCTCCAACAAACCTTTCCCATTTGGCATTTTTTAATGTTTTAATAGTCACCTTTCATTACCTAAATGATCCTGACAAAGAAGGGTGTGCTCTGAGGTATGTAGGAGATGCTATCCATGCATACATGCTGATATTGAGGTGTAGGAGTTTGCCCTGTTGCTGGGCCAGCTGCCCTTCAAACAACTGCAGCAGAAAGTTTAAACACTCAGTTATACAAGCAGAATGAAACATTATTTTCTGGACCTCTTAGTAGTTAACAGAATTAAGTTACTGAATGGCATTAGGCTTGCTAAGAGACTAAGCAAAAAACTATATCAGTGGCATCACACTTTTTAGGCTAAGCATACCACTATTGCTTATAAACACAACTGCACGATATCAGGCATTAATTCTAAGCCTTTATAATTTATCCACTCAGTTCTCTGATTAGTATTTAATCCAATTCAGGATAATTGGGAGAGGCACAGCTCATCATACAAAACTGCTATAAAGCAGATAAACTGATACTGGGTAGGGTACCAGTACACTGCAGGCAGGACAGACAGACACAGACACACACTAATTTAAAGGATCAATTCATCTATGCCATGGCCTTTGGAATGCAGGAGGGAACTGGAGCACCCAGTGAAAAATAAATACAAACACAGGAAAAATATGCAGATGCCTCAGAAAAGGCACCACTGATGAGCACTGAAGAGCCAATGCTGAAATGTGGCAATGTTAACCAGTACACAACTATGTTGCCACATTACCACTTAAGATAAAAAAGGCTCATGTAAAAACACTAGAAATTTACTGTTATATATTTCATAATTTAAGGTATGCTGGGAGAAAACTATTTACAGTTACTAGTATCTTTCTTTGGCTTTAGGGAAGTAAATGCCAGATTAACTTTCAAGATCCTCATTCCTTCATCAGGACCCTCAGTACCAGAGGAAATGAATAAAGGAACCTGATGGCCAGCCAGAAGGAAAATTCATTTGCCTTCAATGCTTCTTTGTTAGGTACTCAAGGGCAAAAGTTTGGCACCAGTGCATTCTCTTGAAAAATTAAGAAGTCTATTTCAGGAGTACTCAAAGCTGAAGTTGTGTACAACCCTACCCCAAATCCTATAGACAGACAAGAACTAAACCTATTCCTGGACAATCTAGTTACACCAAAGATTGATGAACACCACCGATCCTTATTAACGACCGATATCACTCAAAGCGATACTTTGTCGGCAATTAATAACCTGAAACCCAACAAAGCGCCAGGGCCGGATGGATTCACGGCGGAATTTTACAAGGCGTTTAGCCAGAAACTGTCAATTATTCTATGTCACCTATTTAACTTTATTTGCCACGTAGGGGTTTGCGACCCCCACCTAAATGCATCCCGAACCATTCTAATCCCCAAACCAAATAAAGACAGCTCCAACCCTAATAATTATAGACCTATTTCTATTATTAATATAGATACTAAAATTCTGGCAGCAATCTTAGCGGTAGATTGAAATCTGGGATTGGTAAAATCATCTCTCCAGAACAATCAGGGTTTATAAACCAGAGACAAACCTTCGACCAAACTCTTACACTAAATGCTATGTCCTCTTTATCTTTGATCAAGCGTACCCCCATCTATGCCCTAGCTATTGATGCATCCAAAGCATTTGATAGAATTAGCAAGGAGTTCTTAATCTCGGTTCTACAAAAATTTAGTTTCCCTACACAATTTATACACACTCTTAATACCCTATACAAAAATGCATATACTACCTTACAAATAAACAAGCATAGCTCCAGAAGGATATTGATTAATAATGGTATCAGGCAGGGGTGCCCTCTTTCACCGCTTTTATTTAACATATATATAGAACCTTTACTTTTATTAATTAAGCAGAGAACATTCCACCATATCCCAAGATTATTTAATACTGAAGTACCCTTATCAGCTTATGCAGATGACTTGAATATTTACTACTCACTTCCCAACGCCGATATTAACAAAATTAATTAATAATACTTTACAAATTTTCTCCAAATACTCTAATTATAAGGTGAATTTAGATAAGACAACCATCTTTCTAATTAACATTTACTCGCAATTACCCAATGAAAGATCTATTCCTGCTATAAAAGTCAATGACCATTTGCAATACCTAGGGGTATCCTTCCAAACAGATGGGAATACACATCATCAAGGGGACTTCTCTAGATGTTGGGGCGGGATTCAAAAGGATATGGAAAGATGGTCTCAACTGAAAATCCCGGTTCTATCGAAAGTGGCCATTATCAAAATGAACATTCTCCCTAGGCTTCTGTTTGTTCTTAATGCTACCAACACCCTGATTCACAATAAGGTCTTTAATAAGATCCAATCATGTCTTTCGAAGTTTATTTGGCACCCTAGACCCATCAGGATAAGCTATAATAAACTTATATACCCTAAAGAGAAAGGGGGTCTAAGCCTTCCAGATTTTAGACTTTTGTATGAAATAAATAGAAGCAGTAGAATAATCAAGGTGGCAAATTTCAGAGAAGAACCTAAAGCTTGGTGCCCAACGTGGGTCAAACTTTATTACAATTATATTAAATCCATTCACCTTAATCCTATGGCCCTACCTTTCTTAGACATATCCGCCAAAAGAAAGTACAAAATACAAAATGACCTATGGTCCCAAATCAGGTGTACACAAAACTTATTTAAATCACTTGAACTGCAGTCTGCTTTTCATCTCCTCCAACCTCTACACCTTAATCCTAACATTAAATTAAATGAGAATTTGGTTAATCTGAATTCGTTTCCACTGATCAAAAATAAAATTGTGCTGGACCTATTTCTATGCAGGTTGGAACCTATTTCTTCTATTAGAAGCAAGTTTAAGCTTTCGATCAACTACTCCACTATGCTTAGACAATTAATGGATATCTGCAACAAGTACTGGAGAGATATAGATATTCCCGATCCTCAAATAGAGTTGTGTAAGGTACTTTGGAATCTACTAACTCGTAAAAAGAAAATGATCTCTCACTCATACAAATTAATTTCAGAAATAAGGTGCACGAAAGAGGCTATCCATTCTGACTTTTGGATAAAACAAGACCCCTCGATCTCGTCCAAATCCATAGCACAAGCCACTCAAAAATTCTCCAAAGCTATTCCTCTATTAAAGTTCAGATATACCCAACTTATGATTGTGAATAACGCGTATTACACCCCCGCTTTGCTAAACAAGATATACAAGGAAGTCCCACCATTTTGCCAATTCTGCCCTTTGATGAAAGCAGATATCATTCACGTCTTTTGGAGTTGCAAGTGCTCTTACAAATTATGGTGTGCCCTCAGAGTCAAATTAGAAAAAATGGGCTATGAAAAATCTACCCTGTCTTGGCAATTTGCCCTTCTACACATACCCCCGGAGGGCATGGACATTAAGAACGCTTATTTCCTAATAACAGCCTTTATGTTGGTTAAATACTATATTACCCTAAATTGGAAGGATAGATCAGCCCTATCCTGGGAAGGACTCAGACAGATAATTGGGAAGCACTTCTCTGCTCATAAATATTTATGGTATTCCATGAGGCTAAATACATCACGGAGGGAAGCTTGGAAACTGGTGTATGAAGGAATTTTATCATAATCACTCTACCTTAGAATCTCCGGTTTGGAGGTTCTACATAGATGGGCTTTGTAGATAGTTATTGTATATTGAGTTTTTTTTTTTTTTTTTTTTTTTATTTGTCTGTACTTGGCGTGTAGTCATGTTGTAAAATATGTTTTGTATTGTTATGACTAAAAATCAATAAAAAGAATTTAAAAAAAAAAAAAAAGCTGAAGTTGTGTGATGAAAAACTAAAAAAAAAAAACTAGCAGTCTAGTTGCCTCTCATAGGTCAAACATGGAATCCTGCTTAAAATTTCTGTCAAAATATTATCATGTATACTGTCTGTAAGGATGGGTTGTTCTAAAACTACTGACTATTACTTCTCAGCACAACTGACTGGCATGTCAAATCTACTGATGTAGTACATCACTACATTGTAAGCCGAGATAAAATTTTGACCTGAATGGTCTTAGGGGCTATGGTTGCCACCTTTCTCTCTATATGCTAACACTGATCTGGCTAACAGCACACCCTGTGAATAAAGAGAGAGAATAAATAAAGGAATAACCTACAGAACACACACTGACATAAGTGGGGTACGGAGGGTGAAAGGTATAGCCTTGAGCCTGATTTAATGGTTGTGCTGACTAAAGAAACTCTGTTTTTTTTTTTTTTTTTTTTTATAACAAGATTATCTAAGGAGTCTGTACCTTGATTTATTTTTTTCCTGGATATAAACTCCAGAGCCTTCAGGAATAATTTTACTATGGCTTGCTGCTTGTTGGCCATTTCCATCTTCAAGCATGTCCTCCCTTGTACCCTTTTATGTGGAAGAAAGCATGGTTGTGGGAATAGACTAACCACAAAAGCAGATGTTGAAATAAAAGCATCACTGATGCAGTAAGTGTAATACTTTCATAAGCATTAGGAGGTAGTAGGAAAGTGTTAGCAGCCTGCTTCATTTTTTATTCTTTTATGGAAAAAGAAGCCACCACAAAGTGTGCCTAGCAGGCATCTTGGATGCATCCGGGATTCAGCCATACATGGCCTTCTCTATCACAGAAGGGGCCAGGAAAGTTACCCCAGGTACCTTGTACGAATGGCCATAAATGATGAAGATTCACAGTACAAGTGCTTGGTAGGTATAAAAACAACCAAAAATAAGATACCCCAAAGACAAGGGATGTTAGATGGGAGCTTAAACTGCAGCAGTGATCCTTTTACTTGAGAAGCTACTACTATGGTGAACAGTAAAGCAGTTTACTATTCCAAGAGTAGCCTGTCTCCAGCCCAGGAAGGAGGCTACAATATGCCCCATAGTACTGTTCTGGCAATCATTGCCCAGCTACTGGACTGTTTAGCGTGGAACATTTGGAGGAAGTGTGTATTCTAGTCCTAGTTGATACACTCAATAATACTGAGATGGTGTGTTTTGAAGAAAGCTGCTGTTGTAGCAGTTATTCTAAAAGAATGCATTACTTTTACTCTCTTACCAATATGGTCAAAGTAGAAGGCAATGACTTAAGCTTTACACTTAGACAAGGTTTATTTTGAGGCAGGTCTACCTTGTTTCCTGGCAGAAAAGAGAAACAGTTAATATGTATGCCTAAATTACTTTGTCTTTTCAATGAAATTACGCAAATGCCTCTTTTGTTCTGAGTTCTGCGATGAAAGACTAGCATCTGAATGGAATGATTTAATGGCACCTTTGAGACTGCTTCAGGCGTAATGGAGAAGTAACTTTGCAAGCTACCCTGCCCTTGTGATAGGTTGTATATGCACTTCAGGGCTTGCAGCACACTCATAGGTTCTCCTTCCAAGATGATAGGTTTAAAGCTGCTGAACTAGCTGGCTCAAAAAATAAAAGGCAATGTCAATTTCTCTACCACATAGTCTAAGTTCCTAAGATGAGGTACAGGGTTCCTGGCTAGCCTTAGATTCACTTCAAGAATTGGTAAGTGCCAAGTGGGAAGATGGAGGACTTATAGACAAACAAGCTGCAAAGTTTGGCAACTGCACCTTCACTGATCTTTATAACTATCCACTCTCAAAAGGCCCAATTATGTATTTTGAGACATCTGGAATAAAGAGAGCAGTGAGCTCTGTATGAATATTTACCATCAAATGGAGACCTTCTCTATTTAGCCAAATACTTACTAATGTCAGGGTTTTGGCCTCTTGCAAAAAGCATATCACTTATGTGAGAAGTGGTCCATAAAGGAACTGCAGACTACGCCGAGAACATCCATGCAGCTGGCTACAGACTTTCCATGTTCTGGTACACTAAGGATGCTCTCCAATGTGTCAAAAGAGTACAGAGGTTTGAGACAACTAATGGGTCTTCCCTGTTCATTCAGACAAGCTGGAAGAACCAGGGCTGTCTTGGTCACAGTGAGGATACTAGTCTTTTTGCTTCTTGCCATTGAAAATTCCCAGAGTGTAAAGGAAAGTAAAACAGCATGTTTCTATTCCACTGCACAAAGAAGAAATGTAATGACTTGAATGCCATGCACAGGTACTTGCCACAGAACATCTTTAGATTATTATGCTCAGAAACCAACAATTTCACCTTTGAATTCTCCATTTTTATATCAATACTAGAAATAATTGCTTGTTCAGTTTCCAGCTTATCTGCTAGTATGTTCTAGTTTGGGAGGATTTTTGTCATTTGAAGATGGAAGCACTGTCCTGTAACTTGGGCAGTAGATCCGAGCAAGTACCTCCTTGTTGTTGACCTGCTACTTCATAGTGGCAGTGTTTCTTACAACTTTCAGAGTCTGTGTGTTTCACATAAACTTGAATATTTTTACTCTGCAAATCAAGACCATAATCCAAACCTATCACATTTATATACGTGTTCTTTTGTTTGCTGCTCCACGCCCCCATGCAAAGGCTGAGGCATCTTACTACAGTCTAAGAAATCCTGAGTGTAACAAATGGCATTCCAGGGTTGACCTGCACTTACTGCATCTACCACCTGAACCCTCATTTGGTCATAAAAATAAGGGGTGCATTTTTTTTCTGGGAATAATGGTGGTGTTCCCATATTTCTGAGATATTGCTGTGTTTTTCACTGGCAAGCAGACATGCAACCTAATGTCTGCTGTTATCTACAGCCAATGAGTTGAAAAATGAGTAATTCCTCTAGACTCTAGAGTCTAGAGGGAGCAATTGCCTGTATCAACAAAGAAATTAAGGGAGACTGGAACAGCAGCAGGCAGCTTGGTAACAACAGGTCTCACAAATGTTTGAATACCAAGCATCATTCCTATTACCATTTCAGTAACTGCAGCAACCTGCCCATGTTATGCTAGTTCTAAGGTAACTCAGACAGTAATAGCACAGGGGAACCAGCCACAGCAAAAGATAACATCTACTCTTAAGGCATAAATCCAGATACTAGAAGTGGAAAGATGAGCAGTACAGTCTCACTTAGAACAACAGTTGTGGTCCCCTTGGTCAGTGTCAGTGGTTTACCTGGTGTTTGCATCATACCTCTTAACCTATTAGTGCAAGAAATCCAAACAAAGCTGAACATAATGGGCGACCAAAGGCCAAAAAATAGGGACAGATTCTAAATATTGCTCTTACAAACTTAGAAAGTTGCCACAATACCAGGTTTTGTATTAGCATGCATCTTCTGAAGGATATGAAGTCTGAATCTCAAATGTCTGTCATTATTTAATGACTTTAATATTCAGTGATTTGACAGAAAGCCACAAATTGTATGAAAAACATCCAAAAATGTGAGACAAAAATCTGGATATTCTGTGAAATTTTGTATGGTTGATGGCTATGATCTGCACTACTACTTTCATCACTCTCTCTCTCTCGCTCACTCACACACACACACACATATAAAAAATATATATATAATATATATACTTTTTTTTTTATAAAAAAATATAATATATATATATATATATATATATATATATATATATATTTTTTTTTTTTACAAAGATGGCTATCTATATTTCTGTTTCTCCTTTAACAGCTCTCACTTCTCTAATTTTTGTTCTGTAGATGTTTTTATCACTGACCAAAGAAAAGAGATCAGTTAAATCAATTAACATTTTATGCTCTAAAATGCTAATAAACTCCTTGGCCTCACAGCCAAAGACTTGGTACTTTATTAAATTCTAAACAATATTCACTATTTTCAGAAACATTTTCTCCTAACTGAAAGACTGCAGATGAAAGTCTTCGGGAAGAAATGGCACAGCCTCAAGAACACTTAATGACAGCTTTCTTAAATGAAGTTCTCTACAAAAGTCAGATGATAATAATAGCAGAAGTCCACCTCTGTATTGTACAGGGTTAAAGCCCCAACTACAATCCAGATGACAGGAGTTTAAATAATGTCTTCAGCTCTGGAAGAGCGGGTGCAGCAGAGTGAGAATGAACAGTGAATGCTACCTCACCCACTCTGTTGTTAGGGACTGGTGGTTTTGATTGGCTGATCACCACCAAACAGAATGGAGATATGCACAGCACCAGAAAGGCAGGGCTTGGCAATTCCAATCCTGTGAGGGTAGCCCCAAGTTAACCATCAGGATTAAGGTTTGAGCCTTAACACGAGTCCCCTCATTGCGAGGATGCTGGCAAGGGCACAGACACGTCTGTAGCTGCTGTTTATTGCTCCCCCAGTGGGCTCCTACCTCCCCGCCGGGGGTACAGAGTGCAGGAGAACAAATGGGCTCAAGATCAATAGGGGTAAGGTTTGATGGTCAGCAGGCTTGGAGGCAAAAACACATAGGAAGAAAAAGACCGATACTGTTGATCTCAATGTCATATCATGTCTGTCCACTTCAAAGTATGGGACTGGTCATTGCCAGGTGGCTTTGATTAGCATTCAGACCTCTCTCCAAAGCTCAAGCTCCTCCTGACTTCCACAACACATTGCTTCTTCCTCAGCAGTTCAGATCATGTCTGGCATAAACCCCTAATGGCCAATTATCCCTAAAGCTCAGCACCTAAGATACTTTGGACTAGGAGAAGACAAACCTGGTAAAGGTCTACAAGGTGTATCAGGAGTACAACAGTGACAACATGGAATGGGAAGGAGGGTGGATTTGTTGAAGAAGATTGACATGGATAATTAAGATCCAGTGTTATAGTGAGTACATATCTATCATATCTTAAATTATCCAAACTATCCAGTTCAAAGAAAGGGATGGTATATTCTCCAGCAAGACATCTTGAATGGTATTATGACAGAATACCACAGAGTATGGTGACTATGAAGAAAGACTTAGATCTAGAGATTACACATTCAGCTTATAGTGTTTTGTAAAATAAGTAGTGAAGCCTATGTTACTGCAATGCAAATGTCATCTAATTAAGTGTTTCTGAAGAAGGCAGATAAGGTGGCCACAGAACTGGTAGAATGCATTTTTGGTTTGAATGGAAGAACTTAATGCTTGAAGTTTATACAAGGGATATACACTCAAACAGCCATCTAGACAAAGTTACCTTGGACACCTGCTTCCTCTAGTTCTGCAGGTGCAAAGGATATGAAAAGTTTATTCATATTTTCTACATTACTGTGTTTGTTGCAAGTAAAATCTTAATTGTCTGTGCACATCCTGTCAATGCACAATGTGCTCTGCCTTGTTAGAGTACTGATGGAAAAACACAAGAAGGTGAATAGCCTGATTAATGTTTGTCTCTGATGCTATCTTGGGCATAAAGGAAGTATTAGCTCATAAGAAGGTCCTGGTTTTGTGGAAGCTCACGGTGGGGGGGGGGGGTGGTGATAGAAAAATGCTTGCAGCTCTGAAACTATATTTCTTGAGGTGACATCCACAAAGAAAAGTGGTTTCTAAGAGATGCATTTAAGATGAGCTGAACTGGTTGGTTCAAACAGGGGATGGATAAACTTCTCCAAAACCAAGTTAACATCCCAAAAAGGATCAAGATCCTTGACAGGCACAGGAAAAAGGAAGGTCAGTTTTAGAAAGGCCTTGCACACCCTCTCTGATACCAAGGACTGAAAGTTGAACCCTTGGTGAAAACTGGATACTGCTGCTAGGTGTACCTTAATAGTACAGAAGCTGGTACCAGTATCAAACATATACAGGAATAGTGAAACAGTTTTGGAGCTAAAAAGGGATCTAGACCCAATGAACTGCTCAAAGAGTGAACTTCCATTTGCCTTTACAGATCCCCTAGGAGAAGAATTCTACAGTACAGTGAGGATTTTGGCTACATTTGGTGGGTAGAAAGGGTCCTGGGATATCAGGAGAAATGCAGAAACCATGCAGTTAACTGTAGGGATTGAAGCCTTGGTGAGGGCCTGCCAGACAGGTGGGAAAGCAGATCCAGAAGCAGTGGCTGTTTTTTGAGAGGAGGCCAAAGTAAAGGGAAACAGAATTGGCAAGGCTATAACGGAGTTATGAGGATTACTTTTGCTCTACACAAACTAGCTTTCTTTGGGAATTGTGCAATCAGGATTAGTGCTGGAAAGGCATACAAAAGCTCCAGCAGCCATTAGTGAACCACCGTGCTCCCTGGTAGACTGTCCCTTTCGAAAGAAAAAGGGCAAAGCAGTTGCTGCATTTGTTGTTGAATGAGGGATGAAAACGGATAACAGCAAGGCTTCCCCATCAATGGAGTATCATCTTTACCATGCCAGGAGAGAGACCACTCATGTAACATCAGGATACATCAGCTTCGCCTGTCCACTAGGCTTTGATCTGAATGGGGATGTGCATTGCTAAGAAAATGCACGAAGAGGACATTGTGACACTCTCATGACCTCTGGACAATGGGGTTATGACCTGTTGCCACCTTGTTTGTTGATGTGCTATATCCTTGCAATATTTTCTATGTAAATCGTTATGACACTCTGCGGAGGTAGTCCTGGAAGGCCTATAATGCTAGGAGTACCATTCTCATAACCAGTACATTGATCTGCAGGCTGGCCTCTTGCTGAGTCCAAGTTAATTGGACCATCTGCCCTAAATTATGCCTCCCAACAGATGTGTCCATGATAACTGTGACTGTCAGAAGTGAAACAAAAGGACATCTGACTGTAAGGTTTGGAGTACATACCCATCACTGCAGATGAGTTTTGCATACTTTGGACTGGTGAGCTGTCTTTGTCCATATCTGTCTCCAGCTGCCCTTCCAGCTGTGGGAGACCACGGCAATACTCTAATGTGATATCCTTGAGTTACTGTTTGAAATGTCAGGACCCACTACAGTGAGTCCCAAAAATGGGGACTTGCAGAAAATACAGACTTACATGTACTATGTCTGAGATTGCCATTTCTTACAATATCACTTTTCTCCAAGGTATAGCAATCTCAGAGTTAGTATATATAACTTCATGGGGTGCAGCCCCCACCCTCTGCAAAAAAAAAGATGTTTAAAGGAGAAGAGTGACATTTGAGAGTCAACTCTTCTGCATTTCCAATCTTTTTTCTGGTGTGTTGGCATTCAACATTATGAATGCAGACACTTTAAGAGAAAGACAATATCCTGTGTGGGATATGAGGTTAATGGTTGCTGGTAGCCTGAGTACCAAATAAACAGGAAGATCGGGGTAGACTAAAAAGTGATGAATTGCAGACATTAAGGAAAGTATGCTATACTGGGGTTATTTAACAATCCTTTGCCCAGTGCCCACATGGAAGCCTATTAAGAACAGGTTCTGCGATGGCTCTAACTGTGATTTTGCAATATTCACCAATATACCCAAGAACAGACACAACTGTATTGAGTGGTCCCTTGTTTTTTTCTAATGATTCTTTGGTGACACACAACAGCAGCCAATCATCTGGACATGGGAAATTTCAAACCCCCTGAAGTCCTATGTGAAATGCAACTGCTGACATGCCTTTGGTAAGCACTCCAGAAGCTATGGTGAGAGAAAAGTAGCAAGGCTCTGAACTGATAACTGAAAGTGCAAAAATCTCCTGGATGTTTTGACAATTTCTGGTGGGCAGAGAGGCAAATCTGGAGTTCCACTGGGCACATCCCATTTCCCTTCTCTAAGCAAGGAATGATGATTTGCAGCATGGCCATCCTAAACTTGGTTTTCTTGGTACACTGATTTATTCTGATGAGCTCTGAGACTGGGTTGAGGTTCTGTGTTTTCTTGGGTAATAAAATTAATTTTGAATAAACCGTGGACCCTCTCTACTCTGGTGGGACCTCTTGCACGTCTCATTTTATATGAAGTTTGTTATCCTTTATTCTGTTTGCCTCCTTTTGACAGGATTGGACATCTGTTTATGGTTGGAGGTCAGCTTGGGTGACTGCAAAACAAGGAACAGTACAGCCTCTGGATAGTATATAATTTTCCATTCATTTGGCATGAGGATGGTCAACCTTGCTTACTGATGTACACACTTGAATGTGCCCAAAGTGTGACAGTTGGGCAAGAACTCAGCAGTTCTGCTTCCACTTCCCAGGGAAGGGCCATGGAACTCCTGGTTCAACCGATTACCAATGCCTTGTGGGTGGTGTACACTGGAGGGGATCCTGCAGCGGCATGAACTTTTATTGGGAAACTGCTCAGAAGTCTACTGCTGAGACTTCTTATATCACAAATTCTTAGGGCCTTTTTTGTTCCTAGTGAAGGACTTCTTGGGGGGCCATGAATCTAACTCCAGTGGAAGACAACATTTCCCTTCCTGCTTATTTTTGACCATTTTCTCTTTCATCTTGGGCCCAAACAGCAAAGCATCCATCAACTGGCACAATGGCAAATGACATCTTGAAGTTAACTGTAAAGTTACACAGTCTGAGACAGGCATGGCATCTCATTGCAATACTTGCCCAGTTCCCTCGGCCACTCCATCTACTGTATTATGCAAGAGTCACAGTGGACAGGGTGGAAACAGTCAACATGGTTGCCACCTATGACTCAATTTTCTTATTAGTATCTGAAGTAGATGCCCTTCTCGGTCCTTCTCGGTGAATCCAGTGTCTATTCAGCTAAGTCTCATTGCAATCAGGTCAAATATGTCAAGTAATTCAGAGCACTGATGACATAAATGTGTGATGAAAAGGTGCACTTCCAATTCAACCCATTGTTCTTATTGGTCTGTACTGGATAGATGGACTTCCAGGCCTTCATCATAGGGATCAATCTCTCTTACTTTCAGCTAGCCACTACCTCCATGGACTCTACAAGTGGCCCTTTACTCAAGTGAGGTCTGTCCTTGGGAGGGGAAGGGGATCTTATCAGGCTTTCTCAGAATGCGGTCTACTACATCAGGTTCTCACTATGCCTACTCCACAACCACATTTGTCATGCAGTCCACAAGTAGGACCACTCCAGCCATAGATGTGGCATTTTGAAAGGCCTCCATCAGAATTTCCTCATCAAGGTAGGGGAGTCTGAGTGAATATCTTTCATGCATTATCAGTTCTAGTTTTTCCCTGAACATGGGGTCTTCAAGAGGTGAGTGAAAGGATCCCTCCCTTCACTGAGTTCTGAATTGTGTGTGAGTGACTCTGTTGGGGAGCTAATGTGCTTTCTTTTTGCATGTTATCTTCCTTGGATCATCCAGTGGCAAACTGTCCAAATTATCAGAGGAAGGATCAGTTTCCAAGGTTCAGGGTTCTTCTGTGGCCTTTTAGAAGCTGCTGTTTTTGGTATTTGTGATTGGTGCACAAGGCTACAGATTACAGGATGTCTCGATGTGGAGCCCAAGTCAATGATATGTCTGACATAGCTCACCTCAAAGGTGGAGTGGTTATACTTTGTAAGAACCTGAATGCTGACATTGTGCCTACTGGTGCTGAAAAGGCAGCCCAGTGTTGATGTAGGAGCTGTAAACACTGTGGTTCTGGCATCAAGGGGCACCAACCCTAAAATCATAGTCAGCATTGAAACTGGCTTTGAAACCAGGAGGTCAAATACCAGTGACCTGGATATTGAGAACAGCCCCAATGGGGTCTTAGCCAACATCAACACCAAGTCCTCAATACCCCCACCACTTCTAAGCAGTTGCCTAAGCACTTGTAAATGTTGATGGAATGGGAGCTGAGAGTGTTGAAACCAAATGTGTAGGTGCCGAATGAACCACTCCTGTTGGAGATGATTTAGAAAGCACAAGGTAGTCTTTGATCTGCTACACCTTGAGCCAAGACAAGGCCCGATAAAGAAGCATATGATGTCAATGCATCAGGACCTTCCCTGTCTGACCTTGAAACAGAAGGGAGCAGGACAGTAATATCAGCCTTGGTAATGATAAAGTCCTGTATCATGCAAGCCCAGTCAATATGTATGGATGGGCTCCTAAAACACCTGGCAGTCTGATCAGAAAGTGCTGAGGAAGGACGGGACTCCCAAAACTTGAAAGCTCCTTCTCTGAGGAAAAGCTACCTGCTCTCTTTCTCTGAGAAGGACCCAGAGTCAACAAAATTTTAACTAAGATAGGTCAGTGGGGGGAGGCTGTGAAGCAGCCAGAAATAATGTAACCTGCTGAGTTGAGATGTTAAGGAGCTTGAGCCACTTATACCTGTTGGCTCTCCACCTTGGGAGTCTTTAGGTAGAAAGCCTTACTCTCAAGGTCCAAGATATGCTTTCCATTTTTCTCTCTCTATCTGTTTCTGTATTTCCTCTGCAGAGAGTCAACCTTTGGACAGAAGTCAGAAAGTTGATGAAGGCTGCCTGGCAGTAACCAGTCCCATACTTTGAAGTTGACAGATTACATAATAGTAAGGTCTGAACTTACACTGCTAAGTTTGAGTCCAAGAAGCAGATGGCAAACTAAAGAAGTGCAGAAGACAACAATTCAGTTCAGGTGCAAAAATGAACCAGGCCAGGGCACATGCCCTTTTCTTTATAGACAGCTTCCTCCAACTGTCCACAACTTAATACTGCTCCTCTGGCATGCCAAATGGATCTCCCCACAACTAAAAATATATGGCCAAGCATCACTTGTAAGCCAGAAACACACTTCCATAAATTCTGTAACTCCTGGAGCAATGATCCTTATGATGAGTGTCAACTTATCTTCTTCAAGGCAGTCTCAGCCAACAGGTCATTAACATTAATTTTCAGTGATTCCCTAACAAACACAGAAGGACAGGTGGTGGAGTCATGCCAGCAAGCCCTGCAAAACAGCACTGCAAATGCAATCTCTAGCCCTGGACTGCAGTGTTTTGGAAAGGTATGCAAATTGTACCATATAGATGCAAGGACAGTATTTCCTCCACTGAAAACTCATTTGTAGCAAATAGCAGACATGCTATTCTACTCAAAGCAGATGCTTCTGTGTTCTACTATAACATACAATGCAATCATAAACCACGCAGAAGTATGTCTGGTAAAGTGTTTGCCTGTTATTCGCTCATCAAAGGAAAGAAAAAGCTGCTTAGTTTGAATCACATTAGCTGTGTGGAAGATACAGTGACTGAGGACTTGCATGTAACATACTCAAAAAAAAAAAAACATCCAACTGGATATGCTTTGAAAATAAACTGGCAAACTTATAACCCATTTCAAGGTAATCTGAGACACTACCTAGGGGAGAAAGCTTGGGATTCTGAGTCTGTATAAAAGACAGACACAAAAAAAAGCTCAGAAGAAGCTGACAATGCCACATAACTTGCAGCTCAGATATCTTGCAGGCTAAGATGACAGGCACTAGAAACTACACATTCCAAATCAAACCAGTTGTGTTCAAATTAGTCAAAAGTTCAAAGTACATGCAGTACATTTAATATATACAGGCACATATGTCACATGCAGGCTCCCCATGCAAGGCATAAAGGTGACAAACAGATGCACACACTTCACAAATGAAAAGCCCCATGAGGAACAGAATGCCACTAGAGACCAGGAGGAACATGTGCTGAGAAGGAGACAAGAGACAAAGAGAGAGACAAACCATTTGGCCAGGAGTGTAAGGAGAATGTGTTACAGCAGAGGAGGCAGAACAGAATGAGGGAGTGACTCAGTACTGCAACAGTGAATAGAAGGGCATCTGCTGTTATGGTAAGACTTTATGCAACTGCACTGTGTCCTTCCATGTCACTGTTGCAGTATTCCTAACGTATGGGAGAGTACAAAAGCTCAAGAAGAAACCTGGGGGGAGGAGGAAGGCACTGAAGAACCCTCAAAAATCCATGTAGGATAGCCCTGGAAAACCCAGATCTAGCCCTGAAAATAACATCCAACTTATAATGCTTAGTGAAGATATGGACAGAAGACTAAGTAGCAGTCTCAAGGATGGAATTGGTATCCAGCCCCCA
This sequence comes from Protopterus annectens, assembly GCF_019279795.1. Classification (NCBI taxonomy): domain Eukaryota; kingdom Metazoa; phylum Chordata; order Ceratodontiformes; family Protopteridae; genus Protopterus; species Protopterus annectens. Next base: position 989,057,513 of record NC_056727.1, read on the forward strand.
TGAAAATATGACCAGAGGAAGCAATGGCTCTGGTAGAGTAAGTCTTTACTGAAGAGGAAAGACATTTGCCATGAAAGGAATAACAAAAAGAAATGGCTTAAGAAATCCAAGAAGAGATAGTCTGTTTAGAAACAGCAAAACCCAAAGACCTGAGATGAGAAACAAAAAAAAATCTGCTCATATTTGCAAATAACTTTAGTTTTATCTAAATAATATCAGAGTTGTCTATGCAAATCCAAGGTGTGACGAACCTTCTCACTGGCAGTCTGCAGAAAAGGAAAAAACGATGGCAAATGAATACACTGATTAAGAGATAACTCAATGACCACCTTGGGCGTGAAAGAAGGATTAGTATAGAGAGAGACACTGTCTCTGTGAAACACTGCATATAATTACGTTCAATAAAGAAATGTATAATTTTATAAGACTGTCAGATTCTCAGTTTTTAAGTTGTTAGACTACTACTTTTACTTTGGAAGTCCATTTGGCTGCTTGGAGAAGTTATTGTGGTGCTTTAAAAACTGAAGAGGGAAGAACAGCCAAGACAGGCTGAAGCTCAGACACACATTTAGCTGAAGTGAGGACTAAAAGAACAGTCATCCAAGCACAATGGTATATGGAATCTACAGCACCAGGCTGAAAAGGAGCCTGAATCAATATTTCAAGAGCAAGACTGAGGCCCCAGGAAGGCAAAATTGGCTTCCTGGGAGGCCTGATATGAAAAAAACTCTTAAGAAATTGCTTGACCTCAAAATTAGACAAGCAGAAATTGTAAAAGTACAAAAACACACAAATCCTCTTCCAACGAACGAAACAGCTGGTGTAAAATATATTGAATCCAGAAATAAAGCAAACACCAGCTATACCACAGCTAGGAAGTTTATTGGAAACAAATATGAATAAAAGACAGGTGAACTCTTTCTGGCCCTGAAAGCGCTCACCTGTCTTTTATTCATATTAGTTTCCAATAAACTTCCTAGCTGTGGTATAGCTGGTGTTTGCTCTATTTCTGGAAGCAGAAATTGTAGACAGGTGAGCTTTAACTGAAGAATATGCCAACCCAGCATGGAGCAGATCACACAATTAAGTCAGAACCATAGGAACTTGCACAGATAAGGGATCTTAGTTTTGAGAATGAGGCACTAGGCAGAAAATCTCTTCCATTTGGACAAATATGACTTACTGGGAGTAGGTTTCTTGGTCTCTTGCAGGTCTCGAAGCATGTCCTCAGAAAAGAGGTGCCTAAAAGGTATCAAAACCCTACCACGAGTGGACCAGTGAGAATGGGTACCAGACCCCTTTGTCTTATGTGAGAATGTCCATCGGGTGAGATAACTTGTCCTGCTCTGGCCAAGTGAGAAAGAAGGGGGGAAACAATGCTGTATGGGAAAAAATGAGTCACTAACAATATTTTGAGGGGAGTCTTGCCTGATTTTGTGCAAGACTCTCATAAGCAGAGGAAGAGGAGGGAAGGTGTACAGAAACATCTCCTTCCAAGGAAAAGACATGGCATCCAATTTCCAAGCCAGAGTACATAGGACTCTGGAACAGAATAGAGAAAGTTGCCTATTCAGAGGGGAGGAAAAAAGATCTGTCTGAGGAATACCTCACCAATGGACAATGTCCAGAAACACATCTCTGTGATGCATTCATTCATGAGCTTGTGTGCTGGACCTGCTCAAAGAGTCTGCCACTTAGACTGTGTTCTGAAGGACTGTAAACTGCCTGAAGAGTCACCTGATACTACACAGCTAGATCACAGACCTGAAGAGCTAGCTGGCAAAGGAGGCATGATCCTGCACCCCATTGCTTGTAGACATACCACATCACTGTAGTACTGTTAGTGAAAACTTTGAGGGGGCCAGGATGAAAGAGAGTATGAACATCCTGAAGGGCTATAAACAGAGCCCTCATCTCCTTGATGTTGATGTGGTTTGACTTCTGATGATGAGGCCAAAGACATTGAATCTTGACAAAGCCGAAGGGTGCTCCCCACCCACTGTCTGAGGTTTTAAGTCAGGACTGGAAACTTGAAAGGAAGCCCCGGGTTAAGAGAAAATTGAATAATCCACCAACGAAGCTTCAGACTGAGACAGAGGAGAAAGGAAACCAGGAAGTTCAGGGGTGACAATGTTGAAACTACACTGACTTGAAGTACCACTAAAGCTTCCTGATACGGAGCTTGGCTAGAGGCAGCATGGCAATGGTGGAAGACATAAACCCAAGAACTCTGAAAAAAAAATCCCTGCCTATGACTGAATTCAGAGGAAGGAGACACTAGAAAAAGGCAATCTGAGACAGGGACTTGCCGGCAGACACAGCAGCACGGGGATGGTCTGGATTCTGCAACTAAGGAAAAGATGATCCTGAGAAGGAGTCAAGACTAATTTCTGAAAGTTTACAGTGAACTCCAGACTTAGCAGCAAGGAAATAGTAAACTGGAGATCCTAAAGCACAGCCTCAGGGGACAAAGCTTGAATTAGCAGATCATCCAGATAAAGAAAGATCTGAACCTCGCTCATCCTGCGAAAAGCAATAATAGGAGCAAGGTATTTGCTGAATACCCTTGGGGCAGCACAGAGGTGAAAGGACAAAGCAGAGAACTGAAAAGTCAAGGACGAAATAGAGAAATGCAAAAATGTCCTGAAAAGGGGATGGATGGGGATATGAAGGTAGGCATCCTTGAGATCCAGAGAGACCAGAAAGGCATAGGGAAGAAGAGGAAATAGTTTGAAGAGACAACATCTGAAAGGAGGGGACCCTGAGAAAGGTGTTGAGATGAAAAAGATCCAGAATTGGTCTCCCAGTGCCCTCCTTCCTGGGAACCAGAAACATTCTGGAATTAAAAAAAAAAAACTTCCCTTCTGGGCAAGGAACATAGCTTGAATGGTGCCCTGGGTCAAGACAGAATAAAGCATCTCTGGAAGGAAAGGAAGCTGTTCTCAAGGAGGTTGTGGAATGCCTAGAAAGAGAGGGAGAGAATTCCAAACTATGAAATACCCCTGGCGGAGCATGGACAGAATCCAAGAATTAGTTGTGATCCTTAAACAATCTGAAACAGACAGGGAAAGTCGAACGGACAAGGGAACCAGGTTGAGGGAAAAGGGAAGCAAATTGTCAAATGGAACTTGCTTTTCCTGAAAAGGAGGTTTCCGGGAAATAGGGATCTGTACAGATTTAGCAGGAGGTATACATCTAGAACTTTTTACCCTTGGACGGAGGGTGAAATAGTCTTTGAACAACAGCAGATTGGGAATGGTAATTCCTCTGAAACTTTGGAATAGGAGAAATAAAACATGTTTCAACTCCTGCAAGGCTTTGCCATTTTCCTGGATAGATTTAAAATGTTCAGCAGCAACAGTAGTACCAAAAAGATTTTTATTATCCAAAGAAGCATCCAATAATTTGACCTTAATGTCATCAGGTAAAGCCTGAAGATGAAGCCAAGAATAATGCCTCATAACAGAACCACATACAGCAGTCCTGGAAGAAGCATCAGCTGCATCATAACTACATTTAATAGAGGGTGGGCAACCTGCGAGGTAGAACCCAACAAAGAAAGGGATGATGCCTTCCCTTCAGAATCAGGAAGATCAGAAATAACCTGAGAAACTTGAGAAAGGAGGGCTAAAATATACCTGGTCATATGAGTCTGGCAGTTAACAAGCCCTAAAAGACATGATGGCTGCTGTAAAGGTATCCATGAAGACATCCAGAACTGGAGTAACAGCAGAAGGCTTTGGAAATTCCACCTGGAGGAGCTCATACCTCCTAAGGACATCAGAAACCTGAAAACAATCCCACTTAAAGAATTCCATCATACTGGAAATAGTTCATAGGTTCATAGACAGGTACTAGGCTATCGGCCCTAGGGCCCATACAAGCCTAGCCAAAAAATGTACCCTGGCTTTCGCCACCCAAGAAAATTATTTTCCTGTGCCCCTGTCGAGCAGAGCCACAGAAGTGATCCAATCATCAAGATTTTTCTTGAAGAGTGCTAATGAGGAGCTCTGTTTGACATAGATAGGTAGTCTGCTCAAGAGTATGGGAAGTCTCTGGGACAGGAATCTATCCCTCCAGCATGTTCTGTTTATTGTGGTGACAAGGGTTAGGTCCCTAGAGCGTGTAGCTCGGAGGGATTGGGATTTCTTTAAGTGGAGCATGTCCAACAGCTCTGGGTTTGACATAGCTTTGTATGTTAGGCAGAGATCGCCCCTGAGCAGGCGATATGTGATGGAGTAAAGCTGTAGTTTTTTGAGACGGTCTGCATAGGGCATCTGTTTGAGGCCAGTAATCCTCTTTGTGAGGTATTTCTGTGGTCTTTGCAGTTGTTGTAGATGTCTTGTGAGGTACATACCAAAAGGGGCGTTGTACTCTGTAATGGGTCTAATGAATGATGAGTAGAGGGGAACAATGACCTCTGTTTTTCTGGATGAGAATCCTTTTGTGATGAGATGAGCCACATAGTAGGATTTCCTGACCACTGTGGCGATGTGATTATCAAAGGAGAGACTACTGTCAACCTGTGTCCCAATGTCTCATCACATTTTCGGCATTAAGTAGACTACCAGCTATGTGGTAGTTCATGGGTACAGAATTTTTACAAAAGAGGATGACAATACACTTTTTGGCATTGAGCTTCAGGCCATGGCTTTGACACCAGGTATCTGTCTCAGTGAGGCCCTTTTGTAGTTTGTCCACATCGTTAGGAGTTTTGATTATGGCTCCTAGTTTGCAGTCATCTGCAAACTTTGTTAGCCAAAGACCTTCTGTGTTGGCCTGCACTTCAGAGAAGTTGATACCAAACAGGAGAGGACCCATGACTGAACCCTGTGGTACTCCACTTGTCACTGGTCTGATGTCGGATTTGGAATCCGCTACTTTCACAGTGTGGGTTCTGTCCGTGAGCCAGTTGGCAACCCATCTTGTGACATAGGGATTTATACCTAGTTTCGTGAGCTTATCTATAATTCCAGAGTGGGGGATGGTGTTGAAAGCCTTGGCGAGATCTAGATAAGCTGTGTGAACCATTTTACCCTCATCTATGGCTTTGGTGACTGCTTCAAAGAAGTCAATCAGGTTTAGGAGACATGATCTGCCTTTTACAAATCCAAACTGGGTAGGGTCCAGAGTTTGGAGATTACCAATGTCTTTGTTTATGAGTTCCACAATGATACGTTCCATGGCCTTGCAGACCAGGCTTGTCAGGCTAGTGTCCCCAAAGGAGAGCTCCTCTAAAGGGGAATCTGGACTAACAGAATCCTCTTCCTCTGAAACACTGTCCAAGAGGAAAAGGATCTGAAAAGAGTAAGCTAACGACTCTTACCCCAAATCCTGATACTCACCAGAGGACTCCTGCTCCCTAGGCCATTTAACATGAGTGGAAGATGAGGGAGTGACAGGCATAAAAAAACCTTGAGGAGGCTTTAAAGCCATTAAAATGCTAAACAATGCCTGAGAAAAATCCTGCCATTCTTGTTGGGATCCTTAACTGCAGGGGAAATATGCTTGGTTTTCTGTTTCTTTTTTTGCAGGACATCGGTATGAAAAATCCTGGGAGGGTCAGACCCTAGTCAACATTCAGTAAGCATAGTAGTGTTTTCCTCCCTCACTAAGATCTGTGGAATCCCCCTCAAACCCTTGGATATAATCAGCCGAGGTTCCCCCTCAATGTCTGGAGCAAGCATTTGGAAAGCCTCAGAGGACATGTGAGAAATCGGATCTATGACAGCCTCTGACAGGGTTGCAGCAGAGGAATCTGAAGCAACAAATGAACAATCCTTCGGGCTTTCACTAGCCTTGAAAGAGGCAGCGGCCATATTAGACCTGAAATTTTGTCCCTTTTCTTTGCTGACGGTTGACCTGCGGGACAGGAAGACTCCACCATAGTGCACACCGAGTCAACAGCTTAAGATATTGGCTTTCAAGTTAAACAGACAGAGAGGACAGATGTCTACACAGGGTCTTGGGGGCAAACATTTGGCAGATGCAACACTTTGCATGGCCTTAAGAAGCACCCGGACAAAAGATACACTGGTTGTGATGATCTTTGTGGGGAATTTGCCTCCCACACTAACATTTTCCCTTTCTGGATGACATGAAACCAACAAGACTAAAAAAAAAGAGAAAACAAGGAAGAACGCCAATGAAGCACTTACGTGAAAAATAGCTCTGAGACCAGCACAAAAGGAAGATGTTCAGACCAATGTTAAATGATGGTGTTTGGACTGGTGGCAAAGTTCTAACCTGTGTGCTTTGTATGTCACCTACATGAACTACGCACTGTGCAGGGAGCATACATATGACATATGATGCTTGTAGATACTAAAGGCTTTGGTATACTGGCCGGATGTAGGATTATCCTTGGCAGATTCCTTATGTTAGAAGTACTGCACAGTGATATGGAAGGACATCACACAAATCTGAATGTATCAGTTGTGTGTGTGTGTGTGTGTGTTTGCGTGGGGGGGTATTACTATCACAATCATTCTAAGTCTCTATTAAATAAAGAAACTTGAGATGTACATTCTGGAAAAGTAGAAATGCAAAGATTCTGTAAAGATCTTGTATGCCTGTTGATACTGTGAGTACTGTACTAGACATTCGCTGAACAGTGAAAACATTAAGTGTGATTACTGAGAGCATATATACTGACTCCAAAACTCCGGTATCTTGGTATATTTCTCTTACTCCAAGCGATCTGTGAGTTAGTACATGAAAGCAGCAGGAGTACAATGGTGCAGCCTCCTCCCCCGCATAAGGGGTGCAGGAGCAAATCCCTGCAAAATCACTTTAAATCTCTTACACCAAATTCAACATCTTCGTGTATTTAAGTGAAACTGATCATAATAGTTCAGACTTGTGGAATTTGTGTATATAGGTCTCACATTTTCAACAAGGAACCCACAACACTTTCCATAATTTGAAACAAAGAAGGCATCTGATAAGAAAACCCCAGAATCACATGTTAATGTGTAAATCTTTGGCCATTCTGCAATGCTGATCTTGCAATGACATTGATTGTGAATTGCCCAAAGCCTCTAAGACCTGTATTAGCATACCATTTAGAATTTTTCACTTGGAACTGCTGTCAGGAACTACTAAGGAGTTCTGTACACCGGACAGACATAGATACCAGGATCAGACAGTGTTTATTACCTATTCCCAAATTCAAATATTCTTTTGAAAGATAAGTAACATCAGAATGCATCTGTTTGCTGATAGAGAACATGACTACAGCACAGATCTGGCCAGAAGCAAAGGTAGGAAGAGCTCCGACAAATGCTTGGAGCTTCAAGACATTTAGAAGGGTACCAATTCATACAATCTGAATACAATTCCTTATCTGAGCGGCCATACAATGGAATTCTTACACAACAATGGAGATATCCATGGTCAATAACTTCACCTCAGACATTTGGGAAGAAATATATTCTGTGCAGATTGGTTTGTCCAGCCACCACTTCAATCCTCCCTCTTCAAAATGAGGAAACTCAGTAATAATTGTCCAAATTATCTAGGTACTGACTCCCCTGCATCTCCAAAAATCCACTAAACTGGTCTCAAGCAAAGCTTAGCCATAGGCACAGCTATTAGCTATTTTTATGACCCTTTAAGCCCTTGGTAAAGGCACATGGCAAACAGGACAACCCAAAAGGTCTTCCTACATAGATTCTGAGCAATCTCCAATGAATTAAGATGTGACAGTATGCGTCAGGCAACGTCATGGTGCGAAATCATCATCCTTCCACAGAAAGTGAAAGGCAAATACAATGTTATCAACCGTAACATTCTGTAAACCACAAATTGGTCCAAGTCCGCCAAATCCAGGAGAGATCTGTGATTCCGGTTATGTTATAACCTACTAGCATCATATTGTTATTGCACTGTTAAACTCTTGCAAAATACATTTTCTTTATGCAATTATTGATCTTTTGTAAACCTTTTATGAGATTTGCTCATTCATAATACGGATATCTCTCAACCTCTTACCTCCAAAATTAGAGGTAAAACCAAGGACAATCAGAGAAAAAGGGCAGAGATTAGAGACACTTTTTAAATATAGGCACCACTGACTTTATAAAGCTGAAAGAAGAGGAAACTAATTAGCAAGCATTTTCTGAAGGAAGTCTTTAACTGCAATGAATGTTATTGTTTGCAAACTACAGTCAAGCAACTTTTCTCAAAAATTCTGATTTTAGAGGCACAGAGGAAAACATTAAGGTAAAATCATGAGCTATGTAGAGACGCAATACAGACACTTTCACAGTAATTTCAAATGTCTTCCCAGTGATAAACAATGCTATGAACAAAACCGTCAGAAAAGAATATACAAAGTCTGCACAGCCAGCTGTCATATTCCTTAATGCCCATGCTGATTTCAGAGAAAGGGTTAGTAGTACCACAGGCATGCTTAATTTCACAAGTAAGGTAGTTCACATAGATGCTTAATCCTTTATAAATATCTCAGATTTTTGTACACAGTTACATACAACAAAAGAAAAAAATGGTTAGTGTGTTTGGGCTTCTGGCTTGACAGCTCCACTAACACATGAAATAGTTTGTAAAGCCAATAAAGCTGTTGATGCGCTTTCTTTTATAAACCCTATTATTCCTCAGTTTGTCATTTAAGTCTGCTATTAGTTTCTACCTGTGTAAATGACTTGTCTCAAACGTCAATATCCTACTTTGGTTTAATGAGAGAGTACAGTTGTATAAAATCTTATCATAACAGTAGATGTCTTTCTCTTCACTGTTGCAGTATTCGTGAAAGAAAGGATGTCCTGTTCCGGGCAGCCCATTGTTCAACCAGTATGGAAAAGCCTGAAAAAGATCTTGTTTGCTCCATACATCACATTTATGATCCCTGTACAGAACGTACGGCATGAAAGAGACATATGTAAGCAACTGCCCAGAACTGAATTGCCCCAGAAGAAAACAACTGTCATAGGACAAAGAAGTCCACGCACATCCAGAAGGAAAAAAATGTAGAATAAAAAAGGGGGTTGGAGGGAGGGAGTGAATATTGCAACAGTGAAGAAAAGGACATCTACTGTTATAGTAAGATTCTGCACAACTGTACTATCTCCTTTTATATCACTGTTGCAGTATTCCTGAAAAAAGGGAGAGTACAAAAGCTCAAAAAACAGAATGAGAGGTGGAAGGCTGAGAAGAGCCATCAACAAACCCACATAAAATGTTTTCAGCAAAAAGTACAGTTTTGTACCTACCATAAATGTAGATGTCCGAACAGGATAGCATCTGCAGTCCTAACAAATGGGTTGTCCTGTCGTCAGGCAGCCCTTCGGTCGGCCGGATTCCAAAGTCTGGGTCTGGCCTCGGCTGGTGTCGCACTTCACCCGACGTCATCTCTGCTGGTCTTCGGGTATAAAGGCATCAGCCGACGCCATTTTCCTCAGTGTTTCTTGCCCCAGATGCCAGTTGCCCTCTTGGAAAACTAAATTTTGGATAAATGCCAATGTTTCCAAAAAATAGTAGGCAAACACAAAAAATAAGCATGTATGTACATATATACAAACAAATACACCATAAGAGATCCCCTCTAGCTAGCTATTAGGAGGGTAAATAGCCTAGGAGTACCACAGAGGGGAAGGAGGGTGGGTAATCCTGACTGCAGATGCTATCCTGTTCGGACATCTACATTTATGGTAGGTACAAAACTGTACTATGTCCTTCAAGGATGCATCTGCAGTCCTAACAAATGGGTAGAATACCATAGCCAAACTAGGGAGGAGGAAGAAGAATTATGGTGTAGTTAGGATCCCTTGCAATACAGCAGTGGCAAACCCTGCTCGGGATCTAGAGTATAGAGGTAAGTTGTAATGCTTGGCAAATGTATGCACGGAGGTCCAAGTAGCCGCCTCAATAATGTCCTTGGTAGCCACTCCTCGTAAGAAAGCTGTGGTAGTGGCTGTAGCCCTTGTAGAGTGAGGTCTTATGTTCTGTGGAATTTGCTTTCCATGGTAGGAGTAACAGAATCTTATGCAATTTCCTATCCACTTGGAGATTGTCTGTTTGGAAATTGCTTTTCCTTCCCTTCCTGTTGCATAAGCTACTAAAAGCTGGTCAGTTTTTCTATTGCCCTTGGTTCTGTCCAGGTAGTAGCGCAACTGTCTATGTGCATCCAAGGTATGCAGCAGTCTTTCCCCCCTGTTCTGTGGATTGGGAAAGAAGGTAGGTAGGTGGATTGCCTGATTTAGAGACACTCTGGATACCACCTTAGGCATAAATGTAGAATTAGTTCTCATGGACACTCTATCTTGATGGAAGATTAGGAAGGGTTGTACTGCCATTAAGGCCTGTAGTTCCGAAACCCTTCTTGCTGAAGTAATTGCCAGTAGGAAAGCAGTTTTCCATGATAGGTGTTGAAGATCTGCTGTTGCTGCTGGTTCAAATGGAGGGAGTGTCAATTTTTCTAGCACAAAGTTCAAGTCCCATGCTGGTAATGGTGGTTTCCTAGGAGGTTTTACATTCTTGATTCCTCTGAGGAACTGCCTGAGTAGAGGATGTGAGAAGACAGGGGGATCGAAGCTGTATTCTGCAGAAATAGCTGATGCATGTATCCTGATGGAGGAATAGGACAGGCCTGTATGGAGAAGCTCTGCCAAGTACTCCAGGATGTTAGCAATATCTATCTTTGACACATCTTTTCCTCTTTCAGTACTCCAAATGACAAACCTTTTCCATTTTCCTGCATAGTTCCTTCTTGTTGAAGGTCTGCGGGCCTCAAGGATAATGTCTTTAACCCTTTGGGATAAATCTGGGTTAGTTGCTGTTATGTGATATTCCAGGCAGTCAGTTGCAGAGTTTTTAGGTTTGGATGCATGATGTTGTAGTCGTTCTGAGTTAACATCAAAGGCATCAGGGGTAGTGTCCACGTTCTCCCCCAAGACATTCTCCTCAGCAATGGATACCAGTGTTGTCTTGGCCAATTTGGAGCTATCAGAATTATCCTTGGACGTTCCTCTTTGATTTTCAGTAGTACCTTGTGCATCAAAGGAAGAGGTGGAAATGCATATGCTGTCAGGCCTTTCCAACTGAAAGATAGAGAGTCCACCTTCCATGCAAGTGGGTGGTATGTCCTTGTGCAGAATTTCTTGAGCTGGTGATTGAGTGGGGATGCGAATAGGTCTATTTGTGGCATTCCCCATTTCTTTGTGATGGCCTTGAAGATGTCCGGGTGTAGCATCCATTCGTGAGCATCCGAGGTAGTTCTGCTTAACATGTCTGCTAGGATGTTTTCTTTTCCCGGTACAAATATTGCCTGTAACTGGATGTTGTAGCTCAGAGCCATATTCCAAAGGTCCAGAGTCATTCTGCATAGGGGTATGAATGAGTGCCTCCCTGTTTGTTGATGTACCACATGACTGTGGTGTTGTCTGTCCTTATCATTAAATGGCCTTCTTTGAGGAATGGTCTGAAATTCTGGATTGCTAGTTTTACTGCCAGCATTTCTTTTTGATTTATGTGCAGGTGCAGCTGGTCTGGAGTCCATAATCCTTGTATGCATTTGTCCAGCATGTGTGCCCCCCAACCTAGGTCTGAGGCGTCCGTTATGATGGTTTGGCTTGCTTGAAAGTTGTGGAAGGGCAAGCCTGGGTTTGACTGGCATGCTTGAGCCCACCATAGGAACTCTTGTTTCAGGCATGGGATTAGTGGGATTTCGGTTTCTAAGCTGTGCCTGTATTGAGACCATAAATTCTTTAGGTACCACTGTAGCTTTCTCATATGCAGTCTGGCATGGGGGACCAGGATTATGCATGATGCCATGAAACCCAAGGCCTGCAGTACTTTCCTTGCTGTTAGTTTGTTCTGCTTTGTTAATGCCAAGAAGTAAAGAGGGAGTTGTTCTTGTTTTTCTGCAGTTAGGAATGCCATCTGTTTTACTGTGTCCAATTCCGCACCCAAGAATGTTCTTGTTTGGGATGGTATCAGTCTTGACTTTTTTAAATTGACTGTGTATCCCAGGGCTTGTAGTAAGCAAATGACTCTTTGTAAGTCTTTTGTCAGCTTGCTTTTGTTGTCCGCTTGTATCAGGCAGTCGTCCAGGTATGGATACATTTGGATTCCCTGTAGCCTGCAATGAGCGATTACTGATGCCAGGCATTTTGTGAATACTCTGGGCACAGTAGATAAGCCAAAGGGCAATGCTGAGAATTGATAATGCTCTGATCCTGCAAGAAATCTGAGGTATCTTCTGCAATTTGGTCGTATGGGGACGTGCAGGTATGCCTCCTTGAGATCTAGAGTTACCAGCCAACACTCCTTGCCCAGCATGGGAAGAAGTTGCTGTAGGGTCAGCATTTTGAATTTTGGGACAATGATGAATGTGTTTAAGGCGGACAGGTCGAGAATAGGTCTCCAACTTTTCTCTTTTCTTGGTACTAGGAAGAGTCTGGAGTAGAATCCTTTGCCCTGTTCTGTTGGTGGTACTCTTTCCACAGCTCTCATCTTTGCTAATTGAGCTATCTGCTTTAGAGCTTCTGTTTTATGATTTGGAGGTAGGTTTGGCATTCCTCTTTTTACTGGTAAGGTGTGGAAGTGAAACCTGTAGCCTTAGTCTATGGTCTGCAAAATCCACTTGTCTTTTGTGATATAGTGCCAATTTTTTGAAAATAAGGCTAACTTTCCGCCTAAGGGTGCTGCTATTTGTTCCCTGGTAGGCGGTGTCAGAGCCAAGTCACTGTGATTGTCCTGTTGCAGTGGCAGTGGTTGTGTCTGTGCCTCGCTGGTTATTGCCTTGCCACTGGCGTCCTCTGTAGGCACCTCCTCTGGATTGATTTCTGCCTCTGGAACGTCTATTCCTGCCTCTCTGAGATTTAGAGGAGTCTGGAAAGGACCAATTTTGGAAGGCCAGTTCCTGCTAAACCTTGGGGCTGAACCTGTAAGAAATCCTTAACTGTTTGTACAGATTTTGCCTTCTCTTCCATTTTCTTCATTACTTGCTGAGCAGGAGAACCAAATAGACTGGCCTTATCCATAGGAGCATCTAACAGCTTTGCTTTAACATGATCCGGCAAGACCTGTTCTTTCAACCATGCATGCCTTCTTATAACTGTGCCAGTGATGGCTGATCTAAATGAAGCCTCCAGTGCATCATAGCCACATTTTAAAGAATGGTTACTAACCTGCTGAATGCTATTCACCATTTCTAAAACATATTTCTTGTCTAAGGAGTCATCAGAGGACAGTTTCTTAGTTAACTGATCAAGCATAAACTCTTGGTATTGGATCATATGAAACTGACAGTTCAAAGCTCTAGCTGAGAGAGTAGCCGAGGTGTAAACTTTTTTACCCCATCTCTCTAAGGACCTGGATTCCCTTTCAGAAGGGAGAGGGTTCTTTGCTGAGGTCGAAGCTACTGCCTTAGGCCCCTGGGAGATAGTCTCAGGATCTGCAAGTGGGGCCTTGTATAGGTGGTGATGAGTGTCCGGTACCCTGTAAAACCTATCTGGTTTGGCAGGGGCTGGAGGTAAAGTATCAGGAGCAGTGCAAACATCATTAAATGCATCATCCACAACAGGCAGAACTGGAGGTATAGCTAAGGGCCTATGTTGCGGTAAGTGTAGAAAGGTCCTAAGCCTTTTTCTTGAATCTGAGAAATCTTGTCCCTGCCATTGGAATTGCTCTCTCATGGCATGTAAGGTTTCCCCAAAGGAAAATTCCTCTGGTGGAGAGGCAGATGGAATAGATTCTTCAGCATCGGAATCTTCATAAGTAGAAAAAGGAGCCTCTGGATGGTCTGTAATGTCTGAGTCATCAGAAGAATCATCTAAGGACACTGGCTCTGGGGGCTCTGCTCTAGGTGTCTTTTCTGGAGGCTGAGAGGCCCTGTCTGGGTGAGATTGGGATCCCCTAATTAAAGAGATGAGATCCTCTGCCAGAGTAAGCATTTGAGAACTGGAACTGGGCCTGTGTGAAGGGGGCTTAACAGGCACTGATTTAGCAGTTTTGGCTGCTTTAGCCCTGGCAAAGGCCTTAATAGACATGGCTGCAGGAGGCCTAGCAGCACCACGTGCTGGGGTAGAGACATCCAAAGGGATGGTGTCTGATAATTCTATAGGAACCACATTAGTAGGCAAAACTTCAGAGGCCGATTCAACTAGGGTAGCAGGAGCCTCGGTAGTAGTCATGGATTCGGCTGAAGATTGACCAGTTTGCTCGGTTTCTGCCGAAGCCGAGACACCCGCGGTTTGCTTAACCGTGGTTTCGGCCGAAACCGCGGACCGCGAGTGTCGGTCTTTTTCTTTGCGTTTTAACAATTTGAGAAGTCGGAGGATCCGACGGCATAATGTACGCAAAATCTGAGCCGAAAAACTTTTCAGCAAACTCCGACCGACGCCTAAGCGTCGCCGGTTGAAGGAAGCACAGGCTAAACAGGCTGCAACGCCGTGGTCTGGGCCTAAACAAGGTAAGCAGTAAGAGTGGAAATCTTTATGAGGTATTTGTTTCCCACAAGTTAAACAGTTATTTACTTTTTCTGACATCGGCTGAGGCAAGGAAGAGCCCCAACGGGTACTTAGCTTTTAGAAGTCTTGAAGTAGTATTCGGTAGTAGTAATCTCTGGATCTGACCGACCGGCACTTGCGAACAGCTTCTGCTTCGGGTGCCACGCGGCAAGAAAGACTGAGGAAAATGGCGTCGGCTGATGCCTTTATACCCGAAGACCAGCAGAGATGACGTCGGGTGAAGTGCGACACCAGCCGAGGCCAGACCCAGACTTTGGAATCCGGCCGACCGAAGGGCTGCCTGACGACAGGACAACCCATTTGTTAGGACTGCAGATGCATCCTTGAAGGACATCATGCTTGGGCCTTAGAAACCATATCCAACTTATAATGCATAGTAAAGGAATGCACTGAAGATCAAGTAGCAGCTTCAAGGATGGAATTGGTGCCCAACTTCTTGAAGAAGGCACAAGAAGAGGCAACATCCCTAGTAGAATGAGCTCTAACACAGGCAGTTGGAGACTTGCCATGAAAAGAATAACAAAAATACATTGCCTTAGATATCCAGGAGGAGATGGACTGCTTAGATACAGCCAAACCCAAAGACCTGGGATAAAAAGGAAACAAAAAGCTCACTGGACTTACAAACAGTCCTAGTTTTATCCAAATAATGGCTGAGCTGCCTGTGCAAATCCAATGTATGCAGGACCATCTCAGTAGCAGACTAAGGAAAAAGGAAAAAAGGGAGTTCTACCAACTGATTTAAGGACAATTCATTTACCACCTTGGGCATAAAAGAAAAATTAGTATGAAGGGACACCCTATCTCTGTGAAAAACCAAAAAAGAAGGAATGGCCATAAGGGTCTGGAGGTCAGAAACCTTTAGAGCAGAAGTAAGAGCCAGCAACAAAACAGATTTCCGGGTACAATGTTGCAAAGAAGCAGAATCTGCAGGTTCAAAAGAGGCCAGGTCAATTTTTCCAAAACAAAATTAAGGTCCCAAGGAGGAGGAATAGGTTTTCTTGGAGGCCTAATATGCAGGACTCCTGTAAGAAATTGTTTGACCTCAAAATAAGAAGTCAAAGGAGGAGTCAAGGACTGACAAGAGGAACTGGTTGATAAATGGCCCTTCACAGAAGACTAGGCCAAGCCAGACTGGAGCATCTCACACAAATCAGAGATGACCAGAGGGACCCCCACTGACGAGCATGGCACCAGACCGAAAATCTCTTCCATTTAAACATATATGATTTTCTGGTTGAGGGTTTCCTTGCCTCCTGTAAAACCCTGAGCATGCCCTCAGAAAAGAGGTGCCAGAAAGGAATCAAAACCCTATCACCCACAATGTCAGTTGCAGAGTGGACAAGTGGGGATGGATGAGAGACCCCTTGTCCTGTGTGAGGAGATCCAATCAGTGAGGTAACATGTGTTAACTGCACCTGGGCAGATGCATTAAGAGGGGGAAACCAGTGGTGATGTGGCCAAAAGGGAATCACTAGCAAGATTTTGGGGAGTCCAGCTGAATCTTCTGTAGGACTCTTGGAAGCAGAGGAAGAGGAGGGAAAGCATAAAGATACCTTCCCTTACATGGAAAGGAAAGGGCATCCATTTCCCAGACCAGATGGCATGGGACTCTGGAACAGAAGACAGGAAGCTGTTTGTTCAGAGGGGAGGCAAAAAGCTCTACCTGAGGAATACCCTACTGTTGGACAATGTCCAGAAACACGTCACTGTGAAGCATCCGTTTGTGAGCCTGTGTTTTGGACCTGCTCAAAGAGTCTGCCACAACGTTGTGCTCTGAAGAAATATATACTTCCTGAAGGATTAACTGATAACTGAGAGCCACTTCCCAAGCCTGAAGTGCCATCCTGCACAGAAGGTAAGACTTTGTGTCCCCCTGCTTATTGACATACCACATCACTAAAGTGTTGTCTGTCTACACCTTCAAGAGGCCAGAGAGAACATGGGCTGAAAAGACTGAAGGGCCAGAATCAGAGTCCTCATTTCTTTGATGTTGACATGGTCTGATTTTTGATGGGGAGGCCAGAGACCCTGAACTTTCAGGTGACAAAGAGATGACCCTGACCCCCACCCCATGTCTGAGGCATCAATAAGCAACTCTTGAGAAGGGACTGGAGGCTGAAAGGGACGGCCTGAGTTGAGAGCAAACTGTTGAATCTACCACTCAAATTCCTTCTTGGGACAAGGAAGGAGCAGTACACTGAAAGTCAGACAGTGACGATGCTGCAGCCAAATCAACTTGAGTTAACCAGTGCAGCTTCTGTATATGTAGTCTGGCAAAAAGAAGAATTGGAATAGAAGAAGCCATGAATCCTAGGCACAAAGAAACTCCCTGGCTGACATAGCAGTCAGGGAAAGAAGAGAATGAAATAAGACTGTCAATGACAACACCTTCGGAGGCGGAAGAGAGGCCAGCATTGGCACCATCTGAATCCTGCAACCCAGATGCATATGATCCTGACAGGGAGTTAGGACAGACTTTTGGAAATTGACAGTAAACCCCAGACTTTGAAGAAGAGAGATGGTGAACTGCAGATCCTGCAACAGACCACCGGTATAAGGAAAAATCTGAATGCCTTTGAGCCTGAAGAAGGCAATCACAGCAGCTAGGCATTTTATGAATATCCTTGGGGCAGAGAACTGAAAAAAGAGAGGAAAACAAGACAATCAAAATAAAAATAAACAATAGCTTCTTACTGAATGAAGCTAGTGTTTTCTCTGTCCCCAGAATGTTCAAACTTGCATTTAGTGTGCATGTGTTATACTACATTTAGTTGGTTTTTGATGATTCCCCTCAAAACGGAAAGAAAGAAAAAAAAAACATGTTTTATTTGCATTTGGTATGTTAGGTTCACATTCTGTAATTACTTTCATGTATTATTTCAGGATTTCAGGTTTTAGTGTTTTGGAGCTTTTAGGAGTTTAGATTCAGTCTTATGATCTTCTGTGATTTATCCTTCAGTTTTTCGATAGCCCCTTTAAATGTAGGCATTTCATCTGCATTTAAAAAAAGGGGTCTGTACAAGGGGAGAGGAAAGAAATAAACCTCTCCACATCACTGCTATGTCTCAGTCATAGTGGGTTGAAAGAAATCAAAGGATGATGGCACCCCAGTCAAGCTTCCCTAGCTTACAGAGGCCAGAATGCAAAACTATGACCTGAAAGCTAAAGTACAGCAATCCTTCCACAGCTTGCCAAAGGACTGGACCTCTGGGTAAATGAGACTAGTGAAAAGGCTCTGTACTAAAAGTGGGAGAGGAGAAGTAATAGTGCCTTCCCATAGTGGGTGCTGGAGCCCGGTCCATCACCCAGTTCTCATTGGCAACCGTGACCCTAACCTTTGATGTTAATGAGGACACTACCTTCCTTCCAGCTCTAATCTGTCAGTTGGCACAGAAGGTCAAGTCTGTGAGCTGTAGTTCCAATGGTATAGGCTTTTATTCCCTCAGCCCGCAACTGCCTATGGTGTGACCTTGAGCAGGATAAATGACACACTATAGCAGCAGATAGCCTAAAGAAGACAACTCTCCTATAAATCATTACAGGAAACAGGTCTCCTTCAACCCCAGAGAGCCATTCATTCTTCTAAGGGAGGAAATTAGACCAGGAGTACACAACAAATCCACCAACCCAAAAGCAAGGACCAGCAAAGGGCATTTGACCATGTGTCTAGAGTCTAGAGTGCCTAAAGGGTCTCATCATATTCTTAAATAAACAAGAGGTCAGCCAGTGAGGAACAGGGCCTTTCTCTGATATCAAAGTCCCCTGCCAAAAGGGGACACTCCTGTTACAGGGAGACTCTAACAGCAAGCTATCCAAGTCACTCCCCGAGGGAGATGAATGCAGCCAGACCATCAGCAAAGGGCACCTTCTGATGACAATATAACACACAGAAAGGAGGAACTGCAGGATACACTTTGAAATACTGTTTCACACTTTGCTGGCTCTCTATAACTGAACTGTAAAAGCTGACAGCTGAAAAATGTGACTACATGGAAAATCAACACGAAAACAGTGACTGTGTAATGCTTACTTCATACTCTATGAAAAGTACAGCTGTGTACACTTACCAAAAATTTAGATGTTCGAGTGTATTCACTGTTGCAGTCATCACATTTGGGTTATCTGCCTGCAGGTAGCCCTCAGCCGGCCTGAATACCAGAGTCTTGGGATTTCTGCTTTGGATGCTGTCGCTTCTTCCATGACGTCAGGTCAGGGGTATAAAACATGCAGCCAATGCCATTACATCAGTTTTTCTTGCCCCAGATGTCAGGTGCCCCCAAAACAGGAAGCAATTACATGGTATGCAATACCCCCAGCAAAAAACAAATACCAATGATATAAGATATGCCAGCCAAAAAGGATAGGAAAGAATTCAAGAGAAGTCAGGGGGCTGGAGGGAGGGTAACCAGGACTGCAACAGTGAATACACTCGAACATCTACATTTATGGTAGGTGTACACAACTGTACTACGTTCTTCATATTTCACTGTTGCAGACATTACATTTGGGTTGATTCCCAAAGCTAAGGAAGGGTGGAGCTAGTTAGGAGGTAGGGCTGGCAATCAGGCCCTGTAAGATTGCTGTGGCAAATCCAGCTCTGAATTTAGAAAATATAGGCAAGTGGTAGTGTGTGTACAGAGCTCCAGGTTGCAGCTTCCAGGATGTCCCTGGTAGGGACTCCCCTGAGAAATGCTGTACAGGTAGATGCAGCCCTAGTGGAATGAGTTCTGATCCCCTGTGGGGTGGGTTTCCCATGGTGCTTGTAGCAGAAATGGATGCAGTGTGCTATCCATTTAGAAATGGTTTGCTTAGAAATGGCCTTGCTCTCTGCCCCTGCAGCAAAGCTGATTAGCAGCTGGTCAGCTTTTCTGAGAGGTTTAGTCCTGGCCAGATAGAACCTAAGCTGCCTGTGCATGTCCAGGGAATGCAGGATCCTTTTCCCTTTATTCTGAGGATTAGGAAAAAAGGTTGGCAAATGAATGGACTGGTTTAAAGCCACACTAGACACCACCTTGGGCATAAAGGATAGGTTAGTCCTGAGGGAAACCCTGTCTGAATGGAAGATAATGAAGGGTTCCACTGCCATAAGGGCCTGCAACTTAAGACACTCTTCTTGCTGAAGTGATGGCTAGAAGTAAAGCTGTTTTCCATGAGAGGAATTTTAACTCTGCTGTGGCCGCAGGTTCAAAGGGCGGAAGTGTGAGCTTTTCTAAAACAAAGTTAAGGTTCCAGGCTGGAGTGGGAGCTCTCCTGGGAGGTCTTAAATTTTTGGCTCCTCTCAGGAACTGTTTTACCAGAGGATGAGAGAAGAGGGGTGGCTCAGTATTATAATGAGCTGAGATGGCAGACGCATGGATCTTAACTGAAGAGAAGGCTAGGCCTCTGAGGAGCATTTATGTTAAGTAACCTAGTATATGAGGTAAGCTGGGCACAGTTGTGCCCATTCCCTGAGAATGGCTCCAGGAAGAGTATCTTTTCCATTTTTCCGACTAGGATTTTCTAGTACTAGGCCTCCTTGCCTCAAGAATGACATCCAGCACCTGCTTACTGAGGTTTGCTGGTGTTGAATTCAGGGGATTAGCCAGGCTGCAAGGTTCAGGGTCTGTAGTTGAGGGTGCAGAATCTGGCCTGCCTGCTGGGACAGCAGGGAAGGAGCCTGAGGCAGGTGCCATGGTTGTAGCACTGTCATACTGCACAAAAGAGGGTACCAGTGCTGGCGTGACCAGTCTGGCGCAATCAGGATTGTCCTTGATTTGTCCTGTTTGATTTTTAGTAGAACCTTCAAGAGGAGTAGCAGAGGGGGAAAGGCATAGACTGAGAGGCTTTCCCAGGTGAAGGACAGGGCATCCACTTTCCAAGCTTGGCTGTGGGGAGTTCTGGTGCAATATTTGCTCAATTGATAGTTCTGAGGGAAAGCAAAAAGGTCCACCTCTGGTGCCCCCCACCTGTTCCTCAAAAGCTTGAATATTTTGGATTCCAGTTTCCACTTGTGTGGATCCATGAGATTTCTGCTTAAGTCGTCTGCCAGTGAATTTAGTTTGCCTGGCAGGAATTGAGCTTGTAAGTGCACTTGGTTGCTCAAGGCTGTGTTCCACAGAGCCATGGCTAGTCTGCAGAGTGGGTAGGAATGGGTTCCCCCCTGCTTGTTTATGTACCACATAACTGTGGTGTTGTCTGTCTTTACCAATAGTTGTCCTGGAAGAATAAGGCTCTTGAAGGCTGTCAGAGCATTCTACACAGCTATCATTTCTTTTTGATTGATATGCAGGTGCATTTACTTTGGGTTCCATTTTCCCTGAATGCACTGCCCTGCCATGTGAGCCCCTCATGCATAGTCTGATGCATCTGTTGTTAGGGTATGGGCGGCAGAGGATAGAATGAAAGGGAGTCCCTTGTTGTGGTTGCAGGCCTCTGCCCACCAAAGGAACTCTGTCCTTAGGGAAGGAATGATATGAATCATTGTTTCCAGGTCCTGAGAATGTTGACACCAGAGACTTTTTAGGTACCACTGAAGTTTCCTCATATGCAGTCTTGCATATGGAATTAGTAGAATGCAAGAGGCCATGAACCCTAGGGCTTGCAGTATTTTTCTTGCAGATAGCTGGGTTTTGGTGGCCAGTAGATTGAAATAGTTTGTCAAATAAATTTGTTTCTCTGGAGTGAGGAATGCCATCTGGGAAGTTGTGTTCAGGCTTGCTCCCAGGAATACAATCTGTTGGCTGGGTACCAGTTGTGATTTCTTTTTGTTGATGGTGTACCCCAGTGAAGTGAGAAGTCTCTTTACAAATGCCAGGTGCTGAAGTAGCAATTCCTGACTGTCCACCTGAATCAGGCAATCATCCAAGTATGGGTAAATTTGAATTCCTCTCTGCCTGCAATATGCAATGGCTGGAGCTAGGCACTTTGTGAATACCCTGGGTGCAATAGATAAGCTAAAGAGAAGTGCAGAGAACTGATATTGCATACAAGCCTGCTCTGAAGCGTTGGTATTTTCTGCAAGATTCCCTTATGGGAATGTGCAGATAAACGTCTTTTAAGTCTAGGGTTGCTAGTCAGCAGTCATTGGCTAGCATAGGAAGCAGCTGTTGGAAAGTTAACATTCTGAATTTTGGAACCACCAAAAAGGTGTTTAGAATAGACAGCTCCAGGATAGGACGCCAAGCGTTTTCTTTTCTGGGGACCAGAAACAGTCTGGGGTAAAAACCTTGTCCCCTTTGTTTTGCTGGGACAGGTTGAATAGCCTTGATACTGAGAAGATAAAGTACTTGCTTTTTGCCCACTGGTTTGGTGGTAGTTCTGGCCATCCGCTTACGGATGGCAGTGAGTGGAATTGGAATCTGTATCACTGGGAAACAATGTTTAAGACCCATTTGTCTTGGGTAATGTATTGCCAATTTTTAGCATGCAGTGCAGGTTTTTCCTCCTAAAGTTGCAAGCACTTGGGCAAGGCTTGGAAGAGTTAAGGATAAGTCATTGTGTAATCTTACCAAAGGATGGAGGCTTATTACTCCCTGTTTTAGACATGGGAGCACTCCATTGCTTAGATCTGTGCATAGCCTGAGACTGACGTCTTGGTGGTCCGCTGCCCTTGGGTTTGGACTGAGAAGGCCTGGAAGGGACTGGAGAAGACCAGTTTTTTGAAGGCCAATGCCTACTGAATCTAGGTGGCTGTACTTGTAAGAAATCCTTAACAGTTTGCATAGTTTTAGCTTTCTCCTCCATTCTTTTGAGGACTTCTTCTGTATTACCAAATAGACGCTCTTGATTTAATGGTGCAGCCAGTAATTTTGCTTTGACATGATCTGGCAAGTTTTGTTCCTAATGCCAAGCATGTCTTCTAAGGACAGACCCAATGACAGCAGCCCTGCAAGATGTTTCTAAAGCATCAAACCCACATTGCAAAGTATGGTTACCAACTTGGTTAGCAGAATGCATTAACTCTTGCAAATCTTTATGTTCTGCACAATCAGGAATCAACAACATTTTTAGTTTAATTAGCTCCATAATATGCTGCTGATACTTTAACATATGAAACTGGCAATTTAAAGCCCTAATGGCAAGTGTAGCAGAGGTGTATACCTTTTTTCCCCATCTATCTAATGCCCTGGAATTCCTGTCTGAAGTAGTAGGATTTTTGACAGTTGTAGCCTTAATGCCTTTAGGTCCCTGGGAAATGGTCTCTGGATCCACAGTAGGATTCCTAAAAAGGAATTTGTGGGAGTCAGGCACTCTATAGTACCGGTCAGGTTTCCTGGGAGCTGGAGGCAAGGCATCAGGGGTAAGGCTGGATTCCAGGAAGACATCATCTACAATTTCCAGAACAGGAGGGATAGCTAGAGGCCTGTGCTGAGGCAAGCTTAAAAATTCCCTGAGTCTCTTTTTGGACAGTGAGTAGCCCTGCCTCTCCCAGCGGAAATGTTCTCTAAGGGTGTGCAGGGTTTCACCAAAGGAAAAATCCTCTGGAGGGGAAGCAGAGGGAATGAAATCCTCCACATCAGAATCCTCATAGGTAGAGAAGGGTATATCTTGGAAATCAGAAGGATCAGCGTAATCAGATTCTTGATCAGAAGAATCAGAAGGAAAATCAGTTCTGGGTCTTTTTGAGGGGGGAGGCTGACTTTCCCTAGTTAAAGTAATGAGGTCCTCAGCCATTTTAATCATTTGTTTTTGTGGCATGTGAGCCTTAGAATGCGCTTTGGTCATTAGTTTCCTAGGCGTAGTGCGAACTTTAGGCCTGAGAAATTCGGTATTTTTGGTTTGAAAGGAAGTTGTTGGTTTAATATGAAAATCAGAAGGCCTGAAAACACCCTCAGAAGCCGGTGCCTGCACAGCGGCTCCGGACTCATCCAAAGTACAGACATCCGCAGGTTCCATAGTCGAAGACACATCTCGTGGCATACTGGACTCCGAATGGGTCTCAGTAGAGGCCTGTGAATCTGTAGAAGCGGGTATCAGGGGCTGCGAAAGCACCTCACTGAGTACCGGCAGACTGGTGACTAGCTTAATGGTAGCGTTGTCGGCAACCTTGGACCTATGCGGTCTGTCTCTGTCTTTATCCTTTCATTTTTTCGGAAGATAGGTAGTCGGATAGCTTACCGAAGACATTTCAGAGTATGGAGATCAAGAGCGAAAGAATTTAGCTACAAAAATAGCCAGACGACAAATAGTTCGGAAGTTGAACAAGGCACAAAACCGACAGCGAGGGACGTTGTGGTCTGGGCCTAAACAGGTGATGCAGTAAGAATGAAAATCTCTGTGAGGTATTTGCTTCCCACTGGCAAGACAATTATTAATTTTTTCTGACATCAGTTAGAGCAAGAAAAAAGGATCCCCAACGGGGTACTTATCTTTTAGAAGACTTCAGGTCTGAAACTCGAAAAAAGAAAATTTCAGGAGTCGGCCGACCGGCACTTGATTGCGAACTGCTTCTGCTTCAGGCACCGCACGGCAAGAAAGACTGATGTAATGGTGTCGGCTGCATGTTTTATACCCCTGATGACCTGAAGCCATGGAAGAAGTGACAGCATCCAATGCAGAAATCCCAAGACTCTGGTATTCAGACCGGTTGAGGGCTACCTGCAGGCAGATAACCCAAATTTGATGACTGCAACAGTGAAACATGAAGAACATCATATATTTGCTCAATAGAAAGAATACATTCTTTAAGGCTAGCAACAGAATATTCATAAGGCTTCATTCATAAATGGTCAGTGTGCAGGCAACTCATATAAATGACAAAGTAGCATAGATACATTACATATAGAAAAAACAAAAGTTAATAATGTGATAAAGAAGGCACTTCTACCTAATCATTTTTCAGTTCAGATTGTAAGGCTACAAATTATTTATTTTATCAAGATAACAGAGTATATATTGTACCATTACAGGCTGCCATAGTTACAACAGTCAAAGCTCACAACCATAAATAAGAAGATATTGGCAGTACAATGTACTATGGCACCCTAGAATGGATACGAACACAACATAAAACTACTTTTAAGACTACATTAGAGATGAGGGAATGCTTAATTTTCAGTTAAAACCAACTCTCTCTTTACCTGTAAGGTCATGCAAGCTCTGAGTTAGCACAAGTAAGCAAATGGGGAAATGGTGACACAGACCCCAAACTGAGGGGGTACAACCTTCTGCAAAAACAATGGGTTTAAAATCAGTAAGAAAAGAATTTCTATTTTTACATCCATTTTTATTCAAGTGTGCCATCAATGCATCATACTCTGTGTGTGTGTGTGTGTGTGTGTGTGTGTGTGTGTGTGTGTGGTAATTCCCTATAAAATCACCAGTTTTAAATTAACTTTATAGTACTTAAAATGTATTTGCTTTATATAGGTTTATAGGTTCATACTAGGCTATCTGCCCTAGTGCATTTATAAGCCTAGCCAGAGTGTGTTTGGCTTTCGCCACCCATTTTAAATTAATTTTGTTATGCCCTTTTTCAAGGTTAATATACTGTGCCTCTGTCTAACAGTGACACAGAAGTGATATCCGGGGTAAACCTACAATCCCCCATCCACTCATCAAGATTCCTCTTGAAGCGAGTCAGTGAGGGACTCTGCCTAACCTGGACTGGGATTTTATTCCAGAGTGAAGGGAGCCTCTAGGTTATGAATCTGTCCCTCCAGCATGTCCTATTTATTTCAGTGCTGAGGTTCAAGTCTCTCGAGCGCGTAGATCGATGGGATTTGGATTTTCTGAGGTGCAACATGTCCATTAATTCCGGGTTGGACATGGCTTTATACGTCAGGCACAGATCGCCTCTGAGCAGGCGGTATGCCACTGAGTAGATCTGGAGTTTCTTTAACCGGGCAGCATATGGCATCTGTTTGAGCCCTTTGATCCTCTTGGTGAGGTACTTTTGGGGTCTTTCCAGTTGCTGCAGGTGTCTGATAAGGTACATCCCAAAAGGGGCATTGTACTCAATTATGGGCCTAATGAGGGATGAGTAAAGAGGCACGATGACCTCCCCTGATCTAGATGTGAATCCCTTCATGATTAGGTGGGCTATATAAAATCTTTTTCTAACCACTTTGGCCACGTGGTTGTCAAATGAGAGATTGCTATCAACTTGGGTCCCCAGGTCCCTAATTACTTCTTCCGTACTTAATGGATTACCACTTATGTGGTAATTTGTGGGCACTTTGTTTTTGCCAAAGGGGATGACTATACACTTTTTGGCGTTTAGCTTGAGGCCATGGCTCTGGCACCAGTTGTCTGTTTCTATGAGGCCCTTTTGGAGGATGCTTGTTTTGGCTGGAGAATCGATTATAGCGCCCAGTTTGCAGTCATCTGCGAACTTGGTCAGCCACAGTCCTTCCGTGTTGGCCTGTACCTCTGAGAAATATATACCGAACAAGAGAGGTCCCAGGACTGAGCCTTGTGGGACGCCACTTGTAACTGGTTTGGAGTCTGACATGGCTCCAGCAATTCTAACCATGTGGGTTCTGTCCTTGAGCAAGTTTGCAACCCATCTAGTGACATAGGGGTTTATATTTAAGCTGCTGAGCTTATCTATAATGCCCGAGTGGGGTACTGTATCGAAGGCTTTTGCGAGGTCCAGGTAGGCTGTGTGGACCACCTTCCCCTCGTCAATGGCCTTGGTGACTGTTTCAAAGAAATCGACCAGGTTTAAGAGGCAGGATCTGCCCTTAACAAAGCCGAACTGGGTAGGATCCAGTGTCTGTAGGTCCCCAATATCTTTATTTATAAGGTCCATGATGATCCTTTCCATAGCTTTGCAGACCAAGCTAGTCAGGCTTATGGGGCGATAGTTTCCAGGATCCGTTGAGGCACCACCTTTGTGGAGAGGGACCACCGTTGCTGTACGCCACTCTTTGGGTACATATCCTGTAGTATGGCTGAGATTGAACAGTAATTTTAGGTTTGGGTTTAGCTCTTCTTGGAGTTCATGTAGGACACCGTCTGGTCCCATTGATGCTGTGTTTTTGCTTTGGAGAGGGCGGCTCTTACCTGAGCATCTGAGATGTCAGGGGGGCAGCACTCTGCTGGGATAGATATTTGCCCTTTTGGTGGGGGGGGTGAGAAGTTTGCGCTGAACCTGTCAGCTAGGATGTTGGCAATGTCTGTGGGTTCGGTGTATTTTTTGTCATTTTGGACTAATTCTGAGCATATCTGGGAATTCCCACCCAGGTTCCTAACATAACTAAAGAAAGCCTTGTGATTATCCTTAGTGTCCTGTGCAATTTTTCTCTCGAAGCTGGCCTTAGACGATTTTATGAGCGCCCATAGGTTTTTGCTAATACTGATCAGAGATGCCTTCCATTTTTGGGATTTTGCTCTGTCATGTAGTAGCTTCCTCCTTCTATTGTATAGTTTGTTTATGACTGGGGTCCACCAGACAGGACGTCTGCCTTTGGAGGATTGGGTCTTGGTTTTATTTGGGATTGCATGATCCATGCATTCCTGAAGGTGTTCATAGAATGCGTTTATAAAGGATTCTGCAGTCTGGGCCGTATTTTCCACAGGCCCGGGGGCTTTGAAGGATTCCACCTCGGTTTTGAGGAGTGTGAAATTTGCTTTAGAGAAGTTTTTCACTGTGGTTTTCTGGGCAGGGGGTGGGGTTGGGATGTGAATATCCAGTGAGATTAGTTTATGGTCTGATCTTACCAGTGAGGGATACACTTCTGGTCTGGAGCATAGAGTCCCCATGTTGGTGATGATTAGGTCCAGTATGTTTCCCCCTCTTGTGGGAGTGGTAACAAGTTGTTCCATAGCATTTGAGTTTATAAATTCTAGGAACCTTTGGGCTAGGGTGTTGGAGCTAGAGTAATGCTCCCAGTCTATGTTTGGGTAGTTGAAGTCGCCCAATATAATGGTGTTTGGAGAGACCTTCATATTTTCCAGTGTTCTCAGGAAGGCCGAGTGGAGTTCCTGGGTTTGGGAGGGTGGTCTGTAGCAGGCTATAAACTGGAAGGCAGTTTTACCCACTGTTAGTTGCACATGGATAGTCTCTGATGCTTCGTGCTGTGCCACCAACCTGGAGGTGTGGGTATCTTTGACGAATATTGATACTCTCCTTCCTTTTGTGGTTCGGTCCAAGTTTTGGGGCCAAAAAGCATGGTATGAGGTATAACCTGGTTGTGCTGGGGTGCTCTCGGGAGCCTTGAACCAGGTTTCTGTTACTGCACAGATATCGATGTTCTCCATGCTAAGGAGAGTTTCGAGTGCATGCATCTTGAGGTTTAGACTTCTGGCGTTGAGTAGCACTACTCTTAGTTTCTTATCCCTTGTGATACCTATGGAGGTGGGTTTGTCTTTTGAGCCTTGCCTAAAAAAGGCACTATGGGGGTAGCAAGAGCCTTTGCCAATATCCGAAAGCCCAGGGGTGATAGGTGCAAGCCGTCCCTAGTGAAGCATCGTGGCTTGTCGAGCATGTCATCCCAGGCTGACGGGCATTGGATCCCCTTTGAATGACACCAATACTTAAGCCAGTTGTTGAAATTGATCATCTTGTCTTCATATTGTGGCATCATTCTTGGTGAGGGTAAGATGCTACTCAAGGTCAGGGTCATACCGGCCTGGGCTACATGCTCAGAGAGCTCCTCTATGTCTCTTTTCATGTAGTCCAGGGAGGTACGTCTCAGGTCATTCACACCAGCATGGACAATGACTGAGTCATATTTGTACTTGCCTTGGAGCGACATGAGTGCTTGTGTTATGTGTCGGATCCTAGCGCCTGACAGGCAGCTCACCATGACCTTCTCCTTGTTCAGCCTGGTGAGCGGGACGTCATTGTGCCTGACGATAGAGTCACCTATTACAAGTGTATCAGGTGTGTTGTTTAGCCTTAAGGGCTGTGACTGTTCGGCACACTGGCTTTGTGAGCTATGTGTTGCACGTATTTTGTTTTGGGGTAGCGGTTGCTTGGGTGTCTGCTTTGGAGGTCTCTGCTGCTTAGGCAGATTTTTATTTAGAGCCTCCGAGTAAGTTTTTGTGTGTTTATGTGTTTGGTTTGCTGTTGTGGTAGGTCTATGTGAGACTGGAATTGTAGTGAGTGTGGTTTCCTTTTCCTCCTGACTGGTTACGCCAGTACTGAGTTGAGAGAGCTTAGCCTCCAGTTTGGCTATATGGTTGCATCTCTCACATGTGTTGGAATTTGTTGGGAGGAGGAGAGGGTTGTCTGTGTACATGAGGCAGTTGTAACATTGCCTCAAGATTCCCAGATTCACCAGCTGGACCGGAGAGGAGATTGACAACTGACCTTTGGACATGCTAGAATAGTATTGAGAATTCCTTTATAATTGAAAAAAAAGGGCCAATGGGGAACAAGGTACTCAATGGGAGTTTGTGAGGGTGTAGTGCTTTTAATTTTTTAGTGCTGACTTATATAATTGCTTTAGTGAGCAAGTGCCAGGTAACTTAAATGCAATGTGCTACAGGTAACTTAAATGCAAAAACGATAAACAGTAACTTTCATTCAAGTGAAACAAGGAAATAAGTACAGTAAGCAATGCAGATATCACTAGGGATCCACAGAAGTACTGAAAAGCCGCGTTTTAGGTGGAATTAGCGTTTCAGGGAAATAACAAGCAAACAAACAACAAGCATACAAACAAAGCTAGATTCAGCAGGCCTGGATCTAGTCTCTGCTACAGCAAACAAGGTGTACCAATTTCAGTAAGAAACAGTTCAAATATGTAGGCACTATAAGCCTTTAACCAGAAATTCCCAGCTCAGAAGGGCAGAGTCCAGCCTCTCCTCCCACAAGAGTGCAGACCACGAACCTTCTTAATGTAAAATAACTGGCCTGAAGCCCAAGTGCTTAAACCAGAACTAATGCACTTTTAGAATAACAGACACTGAGCACTCAATCGGCAGATCCCAACTTAGAAGGATGTAAGCTACCTGTCCTGCCACCACAGTGCAGGCCACAAACCTTCCTAATGTAAAACAACTGGTCTGAAGCCCAAGTGCTTAATCCAAAAGACTTAGAATGATAGCTACACTTTAATCAAGTTACTACCAAGCAGTAATAAATACAACTGAATACTTTAAAGAATGCCTGGATTAGTGCTCAAGTTATACAAACAAAGCTAGATTCAGCAGGCCTGGATCTAGTCTATGCTACAGCAAACAAGGTGTACCAATTTCAGTAAGAAGCAGTTCAAATATGCAGGCACTATAAGCCTTTAACCAGAAATTCCCAGCTCAGAAGGGCAGAGTCCAGCCTCTCCTCCCACAAGAGTGCAGACCACGAACCCTCTTAATGTAAAATAACTGGCCTGAAGCCCAAGTGCTTAAACCAGAATTAATACACTTTTAGAATAACAGACACTGAGCCCTCAATCAGCAGTTCCCAACTTAGAAGGATGTAAGCTACCTGTCCTGCCACTACAGTGCAGACCACAAACCTTCTTAATGTAAAACAACTGGTAGCATCTGTTGTCCTTTGATATGTAAATTATGTTAGTTTGTTATATTCTACAGGTTTGAGTTAGTCTACTTACTTACTTGACTTTATAGTAAACTAACTATATAGTCCCACATGGCTGATACTCAGTCAAGTGGGAGATAACATTTCATTATGCACTTGGCGTTGTACTACCATGACAATTTTCAGGGTGAGGGTGAGATTTTTCATGATTCTAAACTCAAACTCCTTCCATCAGGATACCCCAGAAACTTTACATGTGAAACACACACCTGTGATCCCACGCTTCAGTATTAATGAGGACACTACCATCCTTCTAGCTCGAATCTGTCAGCTTGCACAGAAGGTCAAGTCTGTGAGCTGTAGTTCCAGTGGTATAGAGTTTCATTCCTTTAGCCTGCAATTGCCTACGTTGTGACCTTGAGCAAATCACTCATCCAGATATTGCTGCCAGGTCACCCTTGGAAAGGGACTGCATGTCCAGTGGGTCTACCTGGTTTACAAATGGGTATTACTATTATTATCCTCACTTGGATCAACCTGACCACCAGTTGCACAAGGTATGGGTGGTATACTCCTGTGACCAAAGAGGTCAGCTTTAGGGTACGAAGAAAATAATTCTCTTTCCAGTCTGGTGATCCTGGTGACACTAGTGTAAAGTTGCTTCCAAGCTTGAATTA
Source organism: Protopterus annectens (assembly GCF_019279795.1). Lineage (NCBI taxonomy): Eukaryota > Metazoa > Chordata > Ceratodontiformes > Protopteridae > Protopterus > Protopterus annectens. The sequence goes on from NC_056727.1 coordinate 989,088,091, forward strand.
AAACATCAACAAAGCATAGCTCCACAGGAGAGATGATCATAGTGCTAAAGATGTCCTCCAATCCTGTTCCAGGTAACTACTCAAAAGAGCCACATAATCTCCTTAAAGGAGGCTTCATCTCCGTAGGAGCTGGGTGAGGCCAATGACTCCAAAGCATCTGTTTCATAAATGAAGAACACCGCATCTGTCATAGGGAAGTTACCCGAGAAGAAGTTTTGAGTCTCCGACTCATGTCTTCTCAATCAAGTAAGCACTCACTAGAGTGCAACCGAACAATCGAAGGTCAAAGCAGTTGGGCTGGACAGACCTTGGAAGCAAGCCAAAGAGGACTTTTCCTTTTTTTTTTTTGAATGGGCCAGGTACTGGCTTCAACCTGACAAGGTAATGGTAGCATATTGTAATCTCTATAGATGAAATCCTGCATGAGCAACTCTTCTTGTAAGAATCAAATAATAACCATCCATTCTCCTGTGCTAGGCCACAGATCCTGGTATGGGCTCATCATGACAGTCCATCCTTATAATGGGTCAATAAGTCTACATAGGCAAAAGGAGTGGCTCTAAGAGAAGAAACATCAGCTCTGAGTACCCCTAATCTATGACTGAATGACTAAAGAAGCTTTTTCCATTAGTAAGGCTGTGCAAACAATGAATTAAGCCTAATGGGGGACAGGAAAAGGGGTGTGAACACCCCAGGATGCACTCATTCAGGGTGAGAGCTGGGGTTCAGCCTCAACCCCATAGAGAAATGGTGGATCAGGGTAGTACTCCTCTCATACTACTCAGGGAAGATCTCTGGTCCTTGGATAAGAGAGAGACTGGAGACCAAACATACCAACCTCTAGGTCACATTGGTCCCAATCAATCTTCCAAGCACAATCTCAGGGAAAACTCTAGCCCATCCAGTGCACACTGCAATGAACCTTCCTATTGCTCCCACAAGGAGCCTTCTCTAACATTTTGCTTGAATTGTAAATTTTCACAAAAGGAAAAACAATAAGCATGAGAATGCAGGAACTTTTCATTAGTGCTTGCAACTACAGAAACAGGAACCATGTACTTGGCAAAAAAAGAACTAGTAAAAGTTTGGAATGATTGTGGTTATGTAGTTGATTCATAAAGTCATGAATGTGCTAACTAGGGGGTGAACAAAAGATGCCATATGCTGATTGGTCCATAAAATTAATCCACCAAAGGGACCCAACAAGGAGGGTCTTTAATATTAAATGTACTACTATTGTTAATACCTTGTAAAATTATATTATCCTCTTTGTGGTATATTCATACTGCTGGCTAGCACAGCTTTACTTCAAAGACAATAAAGCAGTATCCCTTAACAAATCCACAAAAGGAAGGCTGGAGGGTATGTCATACTGAACACACATAGCAAAGACTACCTTAGCTCTCAAATGACAGACCATTTTATGTGTAGAAAGACTCAGATGAAAGAAAGCTTCACAGATGTGATTTGAAACATTTCTGAAAAAAAGCTGCAGAAGTAACAGCTGTTCTAGAACAACAAAATCTGACCACCTCATTCAAAGAATCATTATATCAGTCATGTCCAAAGTAGCATAACAGTTTTCCAATAACTTAGAAAGTGCTTACTTATTGAATGGTCTTCTGCGACTGCCTTTTATCAAGGGGCACAAAATGACAGTCAATTTGTTTTGTGTCTTTAGTCTTCCAAGTACAAATTAAATGGATTTTGCTACTTAAAAAAGTACTGGAAATTGAATGGCATGATTAAGACATGCAGCATGAATCCACATAAGGCATGAAAGGGCAAGCTCTGTTTTTACAAAATTCAACATATGGTTCTTTACAAAACATTGCAAGCAACTGAGAAGTAGAGCTGATATAAAAGCTACCAAAACAACGTCTTTCATTATTTTGCTCATTTTCCATTTTGCATGACACATATTTCAAAACAGCAGTAGAACCAGGAGTAAAAGGTAACAAATTAACTTTTTTTTTTTAACTTTAAAGTGCACACTTTAGGCATTTGAGTAAGACAAAAAAGTGCTTCTGATAAACTTTTAGTTGCAATAAGTAATATAATAAGAAGAATAACTGTCATGAAAGTACACCTGCACAAAAGTGAATCTTAAAGAAATAGTAAATACCACTACTAAACTGAGTAAATAAACATGGAATAGCTGCGGAAAGTGACAGGGAAAAAGATTCCAGATCACTAGACTTACTCAAATAAGTACCATTTTCCCAAAATAGTACTATTGTATTGACTCTTACGAGAGAGACAAAACCTCCTCATTAAATGAGCTGCTAGTTAAGAATTAACTTTGCATTCATACAGCTATGGATATGACTGATTTTATGTTGGGGTGTAATTCTCTCCCCTGCTGCTGCTGTGTCAAAAAATTATGAATTAGTGCTAAGGGCAAGATGACTGCTAGACAGTTACCGTAAATGGAAGAACCAGGATTGTTCTGGCTCTCGGGACACTTTTTTTTTTCTTTGAACAAGACTTTCTGGATGAGAAAAAATAGGGAATTGTATACAGTGATGTTGACTACAATCTAAAGTCTGTACCTGTAACTACTGCTCCAATGTGAGGATGCAGAGTGCAAAACAGAAGAAGCTGGTAATTGTGATAAGACAACAGCAACTTATTTTTAATAGCGTCACCTTTAAACGATTTAGAAAAATATATTTAAATGTAAGGCTTCCTCTTGTGAGGAGTGAATCTGAAAGTTAATAGTGGAGCTCGCCACATTCATATGAAAAGAACATACAAGTATATGCCCACACATGGAGATACCACAATGCTTGAAAGCACATTTTGTGGGAAGAACCTATTTTCAAATCAGACAGGATCAAATATTTCCCTGTTTATTTAGGTGCCATTTAACTATGGTGTTGTCTGTGATGAATTGGACAAGACGAAGCTGAAATAACTCCGGCTAAAAGAGTGCCCATTTCTTTTCTGCTAATGCTCAGCTTCACCTGAGAAAGGGCCATAACCCCATTTATTTTAAAGTATTGCAATTCAGCTCATCAAAAACAGACTGGGGACACCTCTAGAGAGAGAAAATGAGTCATCACTGACTCTTGAAAATTACTTTGCTTAGGATTAAATGACTTGGAAAAACATACTATTTTTAATCCTTGAGCAAAATGTACTAAAAGGTAGAGTGTAATGTAGAGGATCTAAGCCCAGATCCCAAAGATACACAGTGTGTTTTTCTTGCGTGATGTCCAACATTTGGGACCATTAAAATAACAGGCAACATTCTTGCTAACAAAAAAGGCAGACCACCACATTGTTCTCTGCAAAAAAATGTTTTTTGTAAATCAGGATTTAGAGTGATAACCCAAAAACTTTTTTTTAAGTTGGTAAGTAAACTGGACTACCCAGAAATTTTTTTTTTAATCTAGTAAGTAAATTGGACTAGTCTAGAATGACATTTAAACATAAACTACTGAATGTTTGCAAAGTTTTGGTGCTAGTTCTCTGAAGAAGGGAAAAAAATCTGCATGAATGAGGCAGTCATCCAGATAAAGATAAACAACAATGCCCATGGTTCAGAAATGGGTAAACGCTAGGTGTTGCAAGTCATCTAGTAAGGACTATGGAAACATCTGACTGGTCAGATGGAATGTATTCAAACTAGAGGTACTGAATGACTACTACAAATCTAAGGTACATTGTGTGTTATTTCCAGGCTAAGACATATAAATACAAATCTTCCATATGCAGCATACTCATCCAGGTTCCTGAACATACAAAAGGAAAAAAACGTAAATTTAATATTCCCAATTTCTTTGTACAGACTGTCTCCACACACCACATTTTTGGGTAGGGTGGGAGGAGACCAGTAAGAACTTAGATTATTGTTTTTCTTCCTCTTATATGGAAACCCTTGAATGAGTTTTCTGTCCAGTAACTGATAAACACAGTGAAATATCAAAAGTGTATGGTGCAGAGAAATTAAATTTGTAGGTACTTTAATGCAAATTCTACCATATAACTAAATAAACTACGTGCTTACTCATTTGTCCATCTAACATTTACTCAATACCTGGAAAACGTGGCCAGCATTCATCCTGTGTGTGTGTGTGTGGGGGGTGAACCTGAAAAGGAGGAGAGGGGGAAGGTAACAGTAATTTGCAAGAACTGTTGTAAAATAATGGTCTTGATATGTTCTGAAGGGAGTTCTATCTTTGATTTCAGCCTCCTTGAAATTTGGTCAACGGACTTATAACTGTTCCTTTTTGTTTAAAGTTCTAACCCTGCTTCTGAAGAAAAAGGAACTTTTTATCGAAATACCATAATTTTTCTCTTTTCGTTAAGATAATAAAAATTCTCAGCGTGTACACACACACACACAAAAAATGTGATGCCCAGAGGAGATACATTGTCAACTGCCCTCTCCCCTTCACCATTAAATGCATCTACAGACCTCTGAGGGCTAGACTGTCTCAACAGGATATATGGCTAAAGAACTGGCAATAAACAGCTCATTAAAGAGACCAGACAACAGGACTGGGACCACAGCAATGAAGAATGAAGGACAAGTTAACTGCACAGACAGAAAGCATGCTGCATTTATTATCTAGATGACAAACAACTTGCTTACCCGATCAGTCTGTAGCCTACAATAACCCCACAGTTAAAAGGAGGAGAATGAATGAATGTGTTTGCTGTCTTTCTGCAGTGACAAAAATAAATAAATTAATAAAATCTCCAATGTCACACAGCTGGCACTTTCTTTCAGTTCCTATACACTCAATCTACTCTGATACTGTTAATGGTAACAGTGGCATTATTTTAAGATTAACTGCAGTACATGGAAAGAAATGAGACTGAAACCATATGCCCAACAAGAAACACATTTTTCCAAAAAGTATAATGCTAAATTTGAACATGGCTTACTGAGATATAAAAAATTAAATGAAGTAGCATGACAGAAAGAAAACAATTATGCAAGATGTTTGTGTTCCACAGGGGATATATGCTCTGGCACTTAAACATTCTGTTTCTATTTGTTTACAACCCTCTTCTAGACATAATGTCAGTGTCAAGTAAGGATCACTACTTTGATATAACTTGTGAAGTACTCACAAAAAAAATAAAATAAAAAATAGCAAACTTAGTAATATACGCATAAGATAGACAGATCAAGTGTTATTTAACAAGTCCTGTGAAATACTGGATCAGAATTTTAAGCAGCCTTAATGAAAATTACAACAGAGAGATCCAGAGCAGACAACTTACAAAAGACTGGACAAAGTAACACAAAAAGAAAAACTAAGAGACAGGATGTTGAAAACTCAAACAAAACAAAAAGACAAAAGTAAAATGAACCTATGAACCTATGAAGTAAGAAAAGAGATAACTTTGGACAGAGAGAAGTTGATTTTTTTTAATCCTGCAGTCAGTCAGCTGATACTCTGGGCTTCAGATCTATTAAAGGGTATCACGTAAACACAGGAAGCATTTCAGCCATTTGCCAGGAAAGGTATGTTGTTTGTCTTTCGGCTTTTTCCCAGTAAGGGGTCACCACAGTGGAACTCCGGTCCGCTAATGATTGGCAGTAGATTTTTACGAAATGCCGAGGTGCCAGCTTGTCGCCCAACCTTCAACAAAGGCATGCCCATTTACGCACGCATGTCTTTCGAACACTACCCAACCGCGGGGAGGACATGCAGACTCCACACAGAAGGCACTCCCAAGCCAAGCCGAGAATCGAACGGGAGAACCTCTTGCTGCGAGTTAACAACGCTACTGCCGTACCACAGTGGCAGAAAAACCTGGAGCTAACAATGAGACATACAAAACAGCTCAGGGTACTGTTTTCTATAATTACAGGTTTTGAATCAGTGTATTACTTTATTATTCAGTACAACAAAAACGGGAAATGTACTTTTTCTCCAGTCACCCTTTTAAATACCGTGAAGTTTAAAAGCAGCCTGTGTACTTAGGTTTAATGAGTCTATTTATGGTGTTGATTGCATCTCTTTATGCAGAAATAAAAACTGAACAAGCACAGGAATCTGTCTAGTTCCAACCACACCACCACAAGTATTCAGGAAAAATAAAAAACAAAGAAACTACCGGTCTTAAAACTTCACTGATAAGCACAGTCACAATAATTTGCAAAAATCATGAAACCCAGGTAGTGTTCCAAAGTAACAAGCTTTTATTTGTCACAGACAAGCAATCCTCAGTAACAAAAAATCAGAAATATTTTAACAATGTTAAACATATCAGCTTTTATATACTTAAAAGTAGTTGTGGAAAATATACATATTGTTTAATTTTAATCCAGCCTATTCATAGCAAACAACATAAACACAGCTGTAAAAGTGTATTTTAGTACAGCTAGTACCCACCCCCACACACTGCTACTGATTAGATGAAACTAAACCCTAGTTAAGGAAAACACTACCTATTTGCAACCCACATTTCAAGATCAGGTATTAAGAAAAGCATAAAATATACATGAAAAGACTTAACTAAAATCACTTTTGGCTAACTAATGCAATAAAGCCTTCATCAGGTCTGTGACAAGAACTAAAATCAAGAAAAAACACATAGCTATCTAACCATGAACAAAATCAAACTAAACACTATAAAATATAAAAATACATCTATCAAATAATATCTAGCAAATATCCATCCATGTGTATTAGTGTACATAAAAAACTATGTTATGAACAGCTCAGAAAAAAAGTCAGTGCTTTACAAAAAAAAAAAAAAAAACTTATGACAGTTTTCATGTTTACAGCCCCAAAAATATGTTTATACAATGAAAACTAGTAGAACAACCACACATAAAATACAGAAAAAAGTGGATGAAGTAAATTAGTAATGTAGAAAAGTGTGCAGGTATATGCATGAGCATCCACCAGTATGGTAATAGTGGCATGAAAAAATGTGTGTTTTGAATTTACCGTTTAAGCCCCTGCTGTGATGCAATAAATCTAATCAAAGCAAAATTGAGTTTAAAGTATATATATATATATATATATATATATATATATATATATATATATATATATATATATATACACACACACACACACACACACACACACACACACATTCTATACATAATTATTTAGTATATTTTTAGTACATAAAATATTCCTCAAAAAAGTCCCTAAAAAATCTTTACAGATTGAGAGTCAGCTTACGTAAATTCAACAAACTCTTAATAGAGCAATAGTAGTTAATTCCTCATTTTCTGAATGCATTTAATTTCAACTGCCAGCATAATTATTTTATCTCCAACACACAACTGACCTTCCCTTCAAGCCCATCCATTTCCACACCGTCCAGAATGATAAATTTAAATCCAGAGCATCTGGGGTGTTCTAATAAGTGTTTGGATAAGTAGTTCCTCTGGCATTTAAGTACAATGTCAGAAAAATGATCTGAAATGCTCCTTTTCAGTTTATTCATAGTCTTACCCACATAAAATGCAGGGTGGTCATTACACATGGCCCTCTATACAACTTTTTCAGTATTACAGTTACCACCTGCTGAAGATTTCACCATCTTTTTTAAGACAGGGGCACTCAAATGAGTCGCACTTCATCAAGTATTTACAGAAGGTGCAGTTAGGTTGCCCACAGATTTTAGTGCTCATGTCATCCTGGTATTCCTTATTTTTCTTTTCCACATAGCTACGTACAATTCTGCTCTTTTTATATACCAATGTACGGTGGTCTCCTAAAATCCTTACAAGCTGCTGACTTGTCAGCGAGGATGGCTCAGTTCTCCTTAATAATGGCTTTATTTGCACCGAAATCCCAGATGTAAGTTAGAATGCAAATGTCCTTACTTGTCTCTTCTTTTGGGTTAGGGTGTCCTTGTTGCATAATTCTACCAAAAGACCTATTCCACATGGGGGATCATTGTTAATTTTAGAATCTCTAATGGGATCTAGGATCATACGTAATACCCTCTCGTTAAGAAATCATTTTCAAGATCATTCATAGTTTTGAGAAAAGGGGCCAAATATGTGTTAAATTTGTGATTTTATTATGTTGTGCTTAGCTTTTACTGGATGCATACTATCTCTGTGAAGTAAGTAGTTCACTCGTGTTGGTTTGCTGTATAAGTTACTAATTAATTTTCCTCTGTCTTTATCAATACTGACAGCCATATCAAGGAACTGCGCTAACTCAAGCTGAAGGAAGTGGTAAATTTCAGGAAGGAGGTGATGAGCTTGAAGGGGACGTCAGTGGTGTTTTGGAGAAAAAATAATTATGCTGGCAGTTGAAAATAAACTCATTCAGAAAATCAGGACTTAACTACCATTGATCTATTGAGAGTGTGTTGAATTTACATCAGCTACCACACAATCAGTAACATTTTTTAGGGAATTTTTTTGAGGAATATTTAATGTAATAGAATATTGTAAATAATAAAAATGATGTGTAGAATGTGTAAAACTATATATATATATATATATATATATATATATATATATATATATATATATATATATATATATATATATATATATGATATATAGATAGAGAGGTTTAGTTACTTCAATCTCAATTCTGCTATGATTAGATTTATTGCATCACACCAGAGATTTAAACAGTAAATTCAAAACACAATTTTTCATGCCACTATTACCATGTAGTATTGATATAATTCCAATTAAAAAAAGAAAGAAAACAATCCACGTAATCACCAAACAACACCAGTAAATGAAGAAAAAGCGACTGTAAAGGCGAATCAATAAAGCCCAATGGACGACTGAAATCCACTCCAAACTAGTTTAATAAGCACACCAATACAAAACATTAACGCCAAACAAGTATGTTTTTGTTTAGAAAACTTCATCAGATGTGGGATGATGGTTAAACTAGCAGCTTAAATACCTCCTCTAATTAAAGAAGTATGCTTTCCATTAACTAATTAAAATTTCCTTTAAAAGACTTTAAAAACATTCCTTATATGTAGAAATGACAAGGAATGTTCAAAACAGATTCAACGTGCATTTTGTTCATAGGTTCATACTAGGCTATCTGCCCTAGGGCATTTATAAGCCTAGCCAGAGTGTGTTTGGCTTTCGCCACCCTTTTAGATTAGTTCACTGTGCCTTTGTATAGTAGGTCACAGAAGATAGCCCTTTTAAGGTTAGTTTACTGTGCCTCTGTCTAGTAGGGACACTTGCCTCTGTCTAGTAGGGATGTAAATAAAAAATAAAATATTTTACACAATAACATTGACTAAAACTTTTGTCCCCTAATTCCTGATGTAAATACACGTATAAATACATTTATAAATTAAAAAACATGTTAAATACAGAGAAAACTGTGAAATGTATAAGACACTAGCTCCCTCTTGTGGCCATTCATATAAAATATTTTATAAATTCATAACAAAATGTGTACAAGACCACCTAAAAATATCTTAATATGCAATCTCCACTGAACTTTGTACAAAGAATGTTCATCAATAAGTTAAAAAAAACTGATAAATATGGTAAAACTTACTTAGTGTAAATGAAGAAGAAAGCAGGGAAAAAACAACCTAAAACCTCACTTGAATGTACCTAACTTTACAATTTAGCTGATCTAAGTTTAAGCAAGGGCATTAATGAACTTAAATCAACTAAATTGTAAAGTTAGGTACATTCAAGTGAGGTTTTAGGTTGTTTTTTCCCTGCTTTCTTCTTCATTTACACTCTAAGTAATTTTTACCATATTTATCAGTTATTTTAACTTATTGATGAACATTCTTTGTATAAAGTTCAATGGAGATTGCACGTTAAGATATTTTTAGGTCTTCTTATACACATTTTGTTATGATTTTATAAGATATTTTATATGAATGACCACAAGAGGGAGCTAGTGTCTTATACATTTCACAGTTTTCTCTGTATTTAACATGGTTTTTAATTTATAAATGTATTTATACCTGTATTTACATTGGGAATTAGGGGACAAAAGTTTGAATATTTTATTTTTATTTACAAAATGCACGTTGAATCTGTTTGAACATTCCTTGTCATTTCTACATACAAAGAATTTTTTTTAAGTTTTTTAAAGGAAATTTTAATTACTTAATGGAAAGCATACTTTTTTAATTAGGGGAGGTATTTAAGCTGCTAGTTTAACCATCATCCCACAACTGATGAAGTTTTCTAAACGAAAACGTTCTCGTTTGGAGTTAATGTTTTGCATTGGTGTGCTTATTAAGCTGGTTTGGAGTGGATTTCAGTCGTCCATTGGGCTTTATTGATTCACCTTTACAGTCACTTTTTCTTCGTTTATTGATATAATTCCCCCATTTACCATACTGGTTGAGACTCATACACACACCTGCACACTTTTATACATTACTAGTTTACTTCTTCCACTGTTTTCTGTATTATTTTGTTTTTTCTACTAGTTTTCATTGTATAAACATCTTTCTGGGGCTGTAAACATGAAAACTGTCATGACAGTTTTTTTTTGCAAAGCCCTGATATTTTTTCTGAGCTGTTAATAAGTTAGTTTTTTATGCACACTAATACATATGGATGGATACTGTCTAGATATTATTTGACAGATGTATTTTTATATTTACAGTGTTTTAGTTTGATTATATTTATGGTTAGATAGCTATGCGGTTTTCTTGATTTTAGTTTGTGTCACAGACCTGATGAAGGCTTTACTGCATTAGTCAGCCGAAAGCAATTTTAGTTAAAAGTCTTTTTATGCATGTTACGCTTTTGGGTTGCAAATTAATAGGTAGCGTTTTCCATAACTAGGATTTAGTTTGATCTAATTAAGAGTAGTGTGTGGAGATGGGCACTTGATGTTCTAAAATGCATGTTTACAGCCCTGTCTATATAGTCTGCTATGAATAGGCCGATTTAAAATTAAACAATATGTACATTTTCCACACCTACTTCTAAGTATATAAAAGTTGATACATTTAACATTGTTAAAATATTTCTAATTTTTGTTGTTACTGAGGATCGCTCGTCTGTGATGAATAAAGGCTTGCTGCTTTGGAACACTACCTGGGTTTCATGATTTTTGGAAATTATTTATGCAGAAATATTGCTGCACTACAAGTAAATATAACAAAATATAGTGTGGAGGGGGCCAAGTGGTGCTGCTACCATGCTTTACTTTTGATTTTACACCCCAAGACAATTAAAATACTTAACAGTTACTAGAAAAAGGATGCTAACATGCAACTGGATTAGACAATCCAATTAACTTAAAATGTACTCAATTCCAATAAATACAATTTACTTTATAGTCAATATCTCTGGGTAGCTGTCAAGTATGTCAAGCTGAATTCTAAAGGAAATGAGATAGGATAAGACTAGCAGCTGGCTGATTTGGTTGGCAAATGGCGGTCTTTCAAGACTAACATTTTATAGACATAAGACATAAAATTTTAAACATAAAAACATCAAACAAAAATATAAAAATCAATAAAAATGAACAAACCTAACCATTATTTTATGTGTGTGTGTCCAGGGCCGGTGTTAGCATTTTGAGGGCCCCCAGCAAATGTCAAGTTGGGGGGCCCTAGACACTTCCTTTTTAAGTATCACCCTGTCACCCTTCTAAGCAACCTTTTAGTTCACACTGCAAACTTTTAGGAATAGTATGCAGAGACTGATCTGTAGCTACTGTGCTCTTACATTACAATACGTCTGTGTACAACACTATGTTGGCCTATCTCACAAAGAGGCATTTACAGTTACTAGCATTTAGTTGCAACAGTGATACATTACAACTCTATGTACAGGTCTGGACTTGGGTAAAATGGAGCCCTAGACCTACTGTTTCAGCCCCCCCCCCCACACACACACACACACACTCCACTCTTCCCCTATGTTTCCTCCCATCTTGGGTTCCCCACACCATGCACATTACTTTTTTCTTCCTTCTCTCGCATTTTATTTTACTCTTGAACTTTTTCAGTAAGCCGTAACTTTCTATATGCTCTGAACTGCATTTTAAAGCTTATTTTCTTTTTACACAACTTTTTCATCAATGATGGCTTGAACAGAAATTAGGATTAAGGTCAGGAAAGCGAGTGAAAAAAAATGATTACAGTAATGTATTTTACTTTGTTGCTCCTAGACAGTATATTGCCCCTACACAAGGTATAATAAGCTTTGTACACCTCTGAGGTCTGTGAGAAAAGTAAAAGAAACAATGACCACACTGTCCTCAGCCCCAATACAAGCTATATATCCTGTGCACATCTCTAAGGTTTGACTGTGATGAAAATTAAAGAAGTAATGACCACACAATCTCCAGCCCCCCACCCCCATATAACCTATAGCAGCTTTCTGTAAACACATATATCTGAGCAAGGCTGGTTTTAGAATGGGTGTGGTTGAGAGCAGAGGTCATTATCAGCTTTATCTTAACAGGGTCATATCACAGCCCTGTTCAGGTTAAATAGTACAATAAGACAATTAATACATTTTTCTCAAATCAGAAATGTCTTTTTTGGGGCCCCCACACAGTCAAGGATGATTAAGGGAGCCCCGTGAATCCATTTATACAGTCTGGGGAGCAGGGACCACTGGACTCCTAGAAGATCTAAGTGTCCGAATGTTCTGTAAGATAATTTATGCCATACCATTGAAATGAAATAAAATTACCTGTTATCTGCATTTTTTTATTGATACCTAGAATAATAATGTATATGCCCTGGCATTGCTTTAGATGTGTGCACAGATAAAAATCAGTGATATTTTTTTAGACACACACACAAGCATAAGCCATAACAATACCAGTTTTGTACTTATTTCAGCAAATAGCAGTACACTGTAATACTGGTACTGCTACACCAGATCAGTGACTGCTGTTTAGCAGTCATTAAACAACAGCGGGGATAAGTCACTTTTATTTACCTCACTGAGGAGTAATGCATACCTGTCACCCTCCCTGATTTCACATATTTTGCTCATAATTTTACTCTGTCCATCATAATAAGTTTGATTTGCTGATAAATCATTCAGGATTATTAGATGGTCAATAAATCCAGACAGAGTATATACTTAATGTCCAAAAATGCATGTTGATGCAAAAGGTATTATTCTATTAACTTTTTAAGTGAATTAGAGTAATATTTAAGACGTGTTTCTGATTTGGAGCCTTTATTCTGCTATTATTTATGGCACTGGCTGAATTCTTCAGCAAAGAAGTTTGAGAGTTATAGTATCTGGTGTTCTGCCAGTATTTATAAAACTTCCAGAAAGAGGAAAACCACCCCTAAAAATTGGAAGCATCAGCTCTTCTTAAAATCCAAGGTTTGCACTGAGATCAGTCACTCTGGGCTGTTGATCTCTCCAACGCTTACCTTGCTCATGTTCATTGTTAGCTTTATCCTATTATGGCCATATCACAGCCCTGTTCAGGTTAAAGAGTATAATCAGGAAATACATTTTTTCCCGCCTCATTTTTCCCCAACCAGCTACAGATTTTGTGGGGGTCCCCACACAGTCAATGATGATTGGGCCCCCCCGGCAGCCAAAGGTATGGCAGGTACCATAGTACATAAAGATGGCTATGGTAGTTAGTGGAGAGAACGTCCACCAGCAGGATTTAACTAAGCTAGGGGCATTGTCAGTGGTAAAATATTTAATGGAAATGTGAAGCCTGTTACTTGATAAAGCACTGTTAATATAACCAGAGATATCTTTGAATTTTAAAGGCAATATAAATAAGAGTTACTGCCATCTGGTTTATTAAGTATACATGGTTGCTATATTAGCTTTTATTTGTTTGACAGATGTTACAAAATATCGAGATAAGATAACTTACTGTGGTTGTGGTCCCCCCAGGAAGAGGGGCCCCCAGCGACCGCAAGGTTTGCTGATGCCTAAAGCCGGCTATGTGTGTGTATAGACACAAACACACACACACACACACACACACACACACACACACACACACACACACACACACATATATATATATATATATATATATATATATACATATACATATATATAAATATAAACCCCTATGTCACAAGATGGGTTGCAAACTGGCTCAAAGACAGAACCCACAGAGTGAGAGTTGCTGGAGCCATGTCATACTCGAAACCGGTCACAAGTGGCGTCCCACAGGGTTCTGTCCTGGGACCACTCTTGTTCGGTATATACTTTTCCGAGGTACAGGCAAACGTGGGAGGACTATGGCTCACCAAGTTCGCAGACGACTGCAAACTGGGCGCCATAATCAACTCTCCAGCCGACACAAACATCCTTCAAAAAGGTCTCACAGAGACAGATAACTGGTGCCAGCGCCATGGTTTAAAGCTAAATGCCAAAATATGTATAGTCATACCCTTTGGCAAGAGCAATGTGCCCACAAATTACCACATAGGCGAAACCCATTAAGTACAGAGAAAGTTATTAGGGACCTGGGGACCCAAGTTGATAGCAATCTCTCCTTTGAAAACCACATTGCCAAAGTGGTTAGAAAGACCTTCTACATAGCCCACCTCATCACGAAGGGTTTCACATCTAGATCAAGAGAGGTAATCGTGCCCCTTTATTCATCCCTCATCAGGTCCATCATAGAATACAATGCCCCTTTTGGGATGTACCTTACCCGACACCTGCAGCAATTAGAAAGACCCCAAAAGTATCTCACCAAGAGGATCAAGGGTCTCAAACAGATGCCATATGCTGCTCGGTTAAAAAAACTCCAGCTCTACTCAGTTGCATACCGCCTACTTCGAGGCGATCTATGCCTGACATACAAAGCTATGTCAAATCCAGAATTAATGGACATGCTCCACCTCAGTAAATTTAAATCCCTTAGAGCCACACGCTCGAGACACTTGAACCTCAGCACAGAAATAAATAGAACTTGCTGGAGGGACAGGTTCATAACCCAGAGGCTCCCTTCGCTCTGGAATAGAATTCTAGTTCATGTGAGGCAGAACACCTCACTGAATCTCTTCAAGAAGAATCTCGATAAGTGGATGGGGGGATCGTAGGTTTGTCCCAGGGATTACTCCTGTCTCACTATTAGACAGAGGCACAGTAAACTAAACCTTAAAAAGGGCACAGTATACTCAAATCAAGGGGTGGCGTAAGCCATACAGAATCGGGCTAGGCTTATAATTGCCCCAGGGCAGATAGCCTAGTATGAACCTATGAACCTATATATATACACACACACACGCGCGTCTATATTATGCTGTCGAAAACTCAAACTGTCGACAGCGTAATAATCGACATGAAAACGTCGAAACCCCCGAAAATCGAACACACAAAAAAAAAAAAAAACACCCAAACACAACACAAACTGCTCTATGCAGGGGGGCAAGCCCCCCCTGCACCCCCACACCCCCAGCGACTTAAATATACCAACTCCGAGATCGCACTACATTGCATGCAGTAAATGGAAATCTCCCTTTACGGAGATTTCCGTTTACACGCGCGATGACTTTCGCTTTCGACATTTTGGTGCTGACAATATCAGCTTCGATATTGTCAGCCTTTGACAGGGTGAAGTAGACCCTACACACACACACACACACGCACGCGCACACACAAATTTATACAGACATAAATGTAGATATACACATACATTTTTTACTATTAAACAGGGCATTTAAAAAGTACTGAAAAAAAATCCAAATAAAATACCTGGAGGAACTGATGTATTCCTAAATAAACTATGATAGACATATATAAAAAGTCTGAGGGTAACAAATACGGATGCTTTAAATGAACATGTTGCAATTACAGTTGTTTTGCACCCACTGACAAATGTAGGTGCACAGTAGTCTCTCTTTACAGTTAGAATATTAATGGATAAAAAGATCCAGTTTCTTACTATCTGATTACTACAATGGGACTACAATGCAAGAACACATTTTTCATGAAATACATCATTCTGAAGTTAGGTCTGAACATTTTACCAAATAAAAGATGAACTACTGAGTAGTAAAAAACAAAAGAAAGAAATATGTGGCAATTAAATTCCATGGAATTAGAAGTTATGTACTCACCATAACGTTCCATCTGAGTAGGTGACTTCATTTGGATGCAACCTGTGGGTATCGGATCCGACCTCGGATCCGAGCCGGCATTTCAAAAGCTTAGGCTCTGAGCTCCTAGCTCCTCCCTCTACCCATAACCCCTTGCCAATCCCTGACTGACCTCAGATTGAGTTTGCCTATATAATACTGACAACAGTACCTGAACAAAGCATAAAAATACTCGCTGTATAAAGGTCAGGGGGATGGAGGGGGGGACGGTTGCATCCAAATGAAGTCACCTACTCAGATGGAACGTTATGGTGAGTACATAACTTCTAAATCTGAAGTAGGCAGACTTCATTTGTCTGCAACCTGTGGGACAGAGTCCCCAGCTACCTGAATCTTGGGCGGCCGTCATGGAAGGATGTTTCGGAGCAACGCTGAGCCAAAGGATACTCTTCCTCTGGAAACAACATCCACCTTATAATGAGAAATAAAGGTATGAGGTGAGGCCCAAGTGGCTGCCGCGCAGATATCATCCAATGACACACGGGACTTAAAGGCGGCTGACGTGGAGACTGCCCTAGTAGAATGAGCCGTAACCCTCTGAGGAGCAGGTCTACCTGAAGTGTCATAAGCCTGCAGAATACAATTAGCAATCCACCTCGATAGTGTGACTTTAGAAACTGCTTTACCCAAAGCAAATTTAGCAAAGGAGGCGAACAGCTGATCTAATTGCCTGTGACCAGCTGTTCTGTGAATATAAAATCGTAATTGTCTATGAACATCCAAGGAATGCAGTTTGTATTCTCCTTTGTTTGAGTACTTGGGAAAAAACACAGGTAAGTTGATTGATTGGTTGATATTAGATTCTGAAGAGACCTTTGGAAGAAAAGATGGATTGGTCCTGAGGCACACCCTATCTGGAAAGAAAGAAAGGTAAGGCGGCTTGAAGCATAGAGCCTGAAGTTCAGACACTCTTCTGGCTGAAGTGATAGCTACTAAGAAGGCAGTCTTCCAGGAAAGGTACTTCAGGTCTGTAGATGCTGCAGGCTCGAAGGGAGGAGCAGTAAGAGCTTGCAAAACTAAAGATAGGTCCCAAGGTGGTACAATGTCTTTGACTGGAGGCCTCAACAAAAAAATACCTTTAAGAAAGGTTTTGCACAATTTCGCCGTCATGAGGGGAGCTGTCTCATGACCAATGTGATAATGAGAGATGGCTGCCAATTGTACCTTAATCGTGGAAGAACTTGCCCCTTGATGAAAGAGGTCTGTTAAAAAATCCAGCACTGCCGACATAGGTGCTGAAAAAGGATCCAAACTTTTCTGGACCGCCCAAATAGAGAATCTCTTCCATTTACTCCGATAAACCTGCCTAGTGGAAGGTTTATGAGCTGCCACTAGAATGGCCTTGACCGGTGACGAGATACTGGGAGTCCTAATCAAGGATGGAACTGGAGCAGCCAAGCTGTCAATTTCAGGGTGCGTAGATTGGGGACCGAAATTCCCAGAGGATGGGAGATGAGATCCAGAATCCAGGGTGGATTCACTTTGTGAGACCATACAAAGGGGAACCAGGGTTGACGAGGCCAGAACGGGGCAATGAAAATCATTCTGCTCCCCAAACTGTTGGCTTTCTGCAGAAGCCTCTGCATTAGAGGGAGTGGAGGGTAGGCATAAAGGAGACCGGGAGGCCAAGCATGCACCAGCGCATCTCGGGAATTCCCCTGGTGGGGGAAGCAGAGCGAAGAAATTGTCGCATTTGGCGTTTGAGGGAGAGGCAAAAAGATCGCAACAGGGTTGCCCCCAAACGGCAAAAATCTTCTTCACTACCTGAGGATTGAGAGACCACTCGTGAGGGGAAAGAATGGTGCGACTGAGTTTGTCCGCAAGGATGTTGGATTTTCCCGGAATGTGCGTTGCTACAAGAAAGCGTTTGGTGGAAATTGCCCATTCCCAGACTCTCATGGCCTCTCGACAAAGGGATAGGACCTGGTTCCTCCCTGTTTGTTGATGTACCAGACTACCGACATGTTGTCTGTCTGAATCGCAATAGTCCCTGAAGGAAGAACGTGGTGAAGTGCTTGCAACGCTAGGAGCACCGCCCTCATTTCCAGGACGTTTATATGCAATGAAGTCTCTGTGGAGTTCCACGTGCCTTGGACAACCTTCCCCGCAGAATGCCCCCCCCACCCGAGGCAAGAAGCGTCCGTGGTCACTGTGGCTCGGGGGAATGCTGCACAAAAAGGTCTCCCTGTCAGAGGCTCCGGAGATCGAAGCCACCAAAGAAGGGAATCCTTGCATGCTTTGCTGACCGCTATCGGAGTGTTGAGAGAGGAACAGAGAGGGGACCACTGAACTTGAAGGGTCCATTGAAGAACCCTCATGTGTAGGCGCGCATGAATAAGAAGCGGGATAGCTGCCGCCATCGAACCTAGGGCCCTCAGGACCGAGGCTGCTGTCGGAAATGGTTGCAGGACCGCTGCGACATGACGCTTCAGGTTGGAAATTCTGTCTGGGGTGAGGAAGGCTCGCATTGACCTGGTGTTTAGTCTTCCTCCTATGAAATCTATAACTTGAGTGGGGTGCAGTAAAGATTTCTCCCAGTTGACAGTGATGCCCAGCCTTGGGGCTATACGAAGGAAGTAGTCCCTGGCTGGGCACAGAAGATGCCTTGATGATGCCGTTAGGAGCCAGTCGTCCAGGTACGGAAAGACCTGTAATCCCTGGAGCCTCAGGTGGGCCGCTACAACAGCTAAAACCTTGGTGAACACCCTGGGGGCTGAGGTGAGACCAAAGGGAAGGACCCTGAACTGATAATGACTGGCTCCCAGCCGGAAGCGAAGAAACCTCCTGGACCGTCTGTCCATGCGAATGTGGTAGTACGCGTCCTTGAGGTCGATGGAGCACATCCAGTCGTTCTCCCTCAAGAGGGGGAGTATAGATTGAAGGGTGACCATCTGGAACTTTTGCTTGGTTACTGACAGGTTCAGCAGGGAAAGATCTAAGATCGGTCTTAAGTCCCCCATTTTCTTTGGCACTAAAAAGAACCTGGAGTAAAACTCTGACCCGGTTTGATCTGGGGGGACGCACTGGATAGCTCTTTTTTCTAGCAGCTGTTCGATTTCGATAGCTGCTGCCTCCCTTTGGTCGGGTGGAACATCTGGGAGGCTGCGAGATCTGGGAACTTTGTATAGGGGAATTGTATAACCTCTGGATATCACACGAAGCACCCAACGGTCTGTTGTGATGGACTCCCAAGAAGTTAGGTGCCTCGAAACGCCCCGACTGCCTCCAGAGACGGACAGCCGGGCAACCCTTCAGGGCTGCTGCGTGGGTCTATCAGAGAAAGGTTCTCTGGACCCAAAGTTGCTAGGAGCCCCCTGCCTCTAGGCAGCGACCTCCCCATCCTCCTCTGCCACGGAAGGACTGGTTATCCGGAGCAGGTTGGGACTGCTGCGATTTCCGGAACCACATCTTCTTCTGTCCCTTTTGGTTCTTCGAGAAGGACCTCTGGGGAGCTGAGAAGCGGACTCCGACGGCAGACAGCGTCTTCACGTCCTTCTCGCTCTGGACTAATGTTTCGCGAACAGTTTTGCCAAACAAGGCAGAACCATCGAAGGGGGCATTTGCGAAGGTCGCCTTGAAGGGCTCTGCGAAATCACAGTGGCGGAGCCAGGCCTGTCGCCTCATGACTAGGCCTGCTCCGCTGGCTCTAGCGGCTCCCTCAGTAGCATGAGAAAGCAGCCGCATAGATGTATTCGAAACTGATCTAAGAGTGGCCATTCGGGTGGAGTATACCTGCTTATCCTCACTCGACATGGACTCTGGGGGAGATGCAGCGTATTCTTTAATCAGATCCAGCTGCATGCTGATGACGTGTGCCATGTAGTTCAGCGCTCTCAAAGAGAAGGTTGCTGAACTGAAAACTCGCTTCCCAATGCGATCCATCGAGCGGGACTCCTTGCCCGGAGGATGCATAGAGGGACTCTCCTGGGCCAATTCCCTCTTAGTGGCTGCAGCCATCATCATGGCATCTACTGGGGGGCCTTTGCTCCAGTGAGTGCGGTCCGCCGGAGGGGAAAGGATACGGTCAGGACGCTTGGGTACAGGCTCAACGGTGTCCGGATCCTTCCACGCTCTGATGGATATAAGGTCCACCAGAGGGTCGGCAGGAGGGGACACCCAAGAGGTAGATGGGCCCGCCTCGAATGCCTCCAAGAACACAGACTCGTCTGAGGAGGCCTTGGGGGCAGACCCCCCCCCGATCCTCAATATTTCCATAATGTCTCCAAATGAGACGTCTTCAGGGGGTGACCTTGGGGAGCCCTCCCCTTCATCCAAGTCTGTGTCTTGATGCGGACTCGGGAGTCCATGTGCCTCCTTTTGCACTTACGCTTCCGAGGTACTTCTTCGGGGCTGTCCGAGGAGTACTCTTCCGCAGCTGGATGTTCCAAGGGAACTACTTGGGACATCGAGGCGGGCTGTCCCTGGGACCAGCTGGTGGGGGCCTGGCCCAACTGCAAGGGAGCGCGGGATGGAGCCGTGGCAGGGCACAGGGGTCCGGTAGTCCTCAACAGTGCCCTTTCCACTATGTCGAAGGCCGAGGGGGAGCCAGCTTCTCTAAACCCCGAGAGCCGACCCCCACTCGGATCCGACGCACGGATCGGAGCCAGAGCCGAGACCGTCGGATCCGAGAGACCGGTGTGCTCCGACCTAGACGGAGCCGAAGACACACCAGCTCCCTCGGATCCGAGGCTCGGTCCTCGGCTCCGAGAGGTCGGGTCCGGCACCAAGCACTCAAGGGATGGGACGGATCCGAGGTGCGCCGACCTATCGGATCCGACCCACCCCCGGATCCAACTCTGCCCGGCGCCGACAGCTCCGAACCCATGGTGTGGGTCGGAGAAGGAGCCAAAGGGGCGAAAAAAGGTCAAGCCCCTCCCGGATGGGGACTAGGAGCACTCCCATTTGCATTTGGGCCTGGATGAATTTCCTCATCATCCGGTCCATATCTGCTTCACTCATAGAAAAGGTGGATCTAGTCGAGGCCACCGAAGCGGATCTAGAGAGCCGCCTTGGGGACCTCGCTGAAGGGCTAGCCTCCTCCTCCTCGGGCCCAGGAGAGAACCGAGGGGAGTGGAGCCGAGGAGGAGGAAAGCTAGAAGGCACAGGAGAGGCCCGCTTGGATGGAGGAGCCGAACTAGAAGTTTCAGCTCTCCGTTTGTGGTGCCTTTCCCTGTGCCTCTCCTTCTTCTCTCGCTCCCTAGAAGACTCTCTCTCCTCCGGCATCTTAGAGGGAGGTTGAGTCCCAGCCGGTGGAGGAGAGCCCACAGCAAATGTTTGCTGTGTAGAAGGGGCAGAAGCGGCGGTATCTGGAGGAGAAGTCCCGCCAGAACCAGCTTCGACCTCCGCTCCCTCAAAGCTCGGGGGTTGAACCCTGCACAAATGGTACAACCAGAAGACAGGTGTTCAACCCCCAAGCATTTAACGCACCGAGTGTGGCCATCCGCTGGGGACAGCTTATGGCCACACTCGGTACATTTAGAGAATACTGCCTTATGGGCTTCAGACATGATAAGCCCTAACAGGCCTAAAATACACACACACACACAAACTACGCAAAACCCGAGAAAAAATTAAGAGAATAGAGAGAGGAAAGCCTAACACAAACACCTCTAACTAATTAAATTAAAAAAGTTAAAGTTTTTGAAAAATGTTCCTGTCAGAAAACTTATCTGTACTAGGAGCTCTAGGAATCCGTCGCAACTTGAAAGCGGCAAACGAAATCTGAGGTCAGTCAGGGATTGGCAAGGGGTTATGGGTAGAGGGAGGAGCTAGGAGCTCGGAGCCGAAGCTTTTGAAATGCCGGCTCGGATCCGAGGTCGGATCCGATACCCACAGGTTGCAGACAAATGAAGTCTGCCTACTTCAGATGAAATGTTTCTACCTTACTTAAATTCCACCTCCTTGCACCTTTCTTAAACAGAAACAAAAAAGGAAGAACAAATATAGTAAATACTAAACTGATTCATTATATACACTAAGAAATACAGGATCAAACTGCAGTATACAAATAAACAAAATCATTTCCGCATATCTATAAAACTGCCAGAAAGCATCTAGTTAAAGTTTAATATCATAAAGTAAAACTTTTGTACAGAGAATACCTGTTTAAAAATGTTTGGCCTAATAGCTATCCAACATACCTTCTTAAAGAAATGCAATATTTGTTGGTCCTCAGCTAGATCAGCATGCAGATATTACAACTTTCAATAATAATCTAACTAATCAACTAATTCATCTTCTAATTAACTGCTTTATCCAACCCAGGGACGAGGGGAAGCCTATTCCAGCAATCAAGGGAAGCAAGGCAGGAGAATCACTTTTGATATGATGCCACTCTACTGTTGGATCTGCATAGACATACACACGCATGCATGCACGCACGAACGCACACACACACACACACACACACACAATGTACAACTACTGACAGTATGGAGGATCATCAATTCATTTATGCCAGGCATGTCTTTGGATTGTGACAGGAAAGTGGGATGGCCTGTGAATATCTACATGGACACAGGGGCGAAATGCAGACTCTGAACAGCGGTCACCCCAAGAGAGAACTAATTACAGAACCAATTACTGTGAGAAACCACCAGAGCTAAAGTACAGTTGTGTACACTTGTCATAAATGTAGATGTTCAAGTCTATTCACTGTTGCAGTCATCACACTTGGGTTATCTGCCTGCAGGTAGCCCTCAGTCAGCTGAATACCAGAGTCTTGTGATTTCTGCATCGGATGCTGTTGCTTCATCCATGATGTCAGGTCATCAGGGGTATAAAACATGCAGCCGACGCCATTACATCAGTTTTTCTTGCCCCAAATGTCAGGGGCACCCCAGACAGGGAGCTAAGTTATGGTGGAAAAAAAACCCACCACCACCTAGTAAAAAGTAAACATCAATAGCCCTACAAGGGGGCTGGAGGGTGGAAAACCAGGACTGCAAAAGTGAATACACTTGAACATCTACATTTACGATGTGTACACAACTGTACTATGTTCGTGTTTCACTGTTGCAGTCATCACACTCGGGTTGATTCACAAAGCTGAGGAATGGGTGGAGGCAGTCAAGAAGGGTTGGGGCTGGCTAGTATGCCCTGCAGGACTGCTGTTCCAAAACCCACCCTGGCTTTGGAAAAGATAGGCAGGTGGTAATGCTTGGTGAAGGTATGAACAGAACTCCAGGTAGCAGCTTCCAGAATGTCCCTGGTAGGGACTCCCCTGAGGAATGCTGTAGAGGTAGAAGTTGCCCTAGTGGAATGCGTTCTGACCCCCTGAGGGGTTAGTTTCCCATGGTGTTTGTAACAGAAAAGGATACAGTGTGCTATCCATTTGGAAATAGTTTGTTTAGATATGGCCTTTCCCTATGCCCCTGGTGCAAAGCTGACTAGTAACTGGCCAGATTTCCTGAATGGCTTAGTCCTGTCAAGGTAGAATCTGAGCTGTCTGACTAGTCTAAAGAGTGCAGGATCCTTTCCCCTTTATTTTGAGGATTAGGAAAGAAGGTTGACAAATGGATAGATTGGTTGAGAGCTACACTGGACACTACTTTAGGCATAAAAGTAGGGTTTGTTCTGAGGGAGACCCTGTCAGCATGAAAAATAATGAAGGGTTCTACAGCCATAACTGCTTGTAGCTCACACACTCTTCTAGCTGAAGTGATGGCTAGAAGCAAGGCTGTTTTCCAAGAGAGGAATTTAAACTCTGCTGACGCTGCAGGCTCAAAGGGGGTGGGAGCATGAGTTTTTCCAGTAAAAAGTTAAGGTCCCAAGCAGGGGTGGGTGCTCTCCTTGGTGTCCTTAAGTTGCTGGCCCCTCTCAGGAACTGTTTGATGAGAGGGTGAGAGAAGAGAGGTGGCTCAGTGTTGTAATGAGTCGAGATGGCAGAGGCATGGATCTTAATGGAAGAGAAGGAAAGGTCTCTGTGGAGTAGATCTGCTAGGTAATCCAGGATTAGAGATAAGGAGAGCAGTGCTGTGTCTGCTCCTTTAGATTGAATCCAGGAACAATACCTTTTCCACTTATCAGCGTATGACTTCCTTGTACTGGGTCTTCTGGCTTCAAGAATGACATCCAGTACCTGCTTGCTTAGGCTGGTCACTGGGGGAGAATTCAAGGAATAAGCCAGGCTGCAAGGTTCAGGGTTTGCAGTTGCGGATGCAAAATCTGTCCCTCCTGCTGAGTGAGGAGGGTTGGGATCTGAGGTAGGTGCCATGGTGGCACCAGTGACAGGCTGCACAGTAGTGAGTACCAGTGCTGGTGTGGCCAGTCTGGGGCAATCAGGATTGCCCTTGGTCTATCCTGTCTTATCTTGAGTAATACTCTTGTAAGAAGAGGCATGGGGGAAAAACATAGATTGAGAGGTTTTCCCACTGGAAGGATAGGGCATCCAATTTCCAGGCCTGCTGTGAGGTGTCCTGGTGCAGAATTGGCTGATCTGGTGATTGTAGGGGGCGGCAAAAAGGTCCACCTCTGGGATCCCCCATTTCTGGGTTAGCAGGCTGAAAGTGCTGGGGTCTAATTGCCACTTGTGTGGGTCTAGGAGATTTCTGCTTAAGTCGTCTGCCAGAAAATTTTGTTTGCCTGGCAGGAATTGAGCTTGCAGATGAATATGCATGTCCAAGGCAGTGTTCCACAGTGTCATGGCTAGCCCGCAGAGTGGATAAGAGTGGGTTCCCCCTGCTTGTTGATGTACCACATAACTGTGGTGTTGTCTGTTTTTATTAGCAGGGGTCCTGGTGAGAGTAGGGATCTGAACAGCTAGCATCTCTTTTTGGTTGACGTACAGATGAATTTGACTTAGGCTCCAGTCTGTGGTTAGGGTCTGGGTGGCGTGGGGTTGTGTAAAGGGAAGCCCCTTGTTCTGGTTGCATGCTGCTGCCCACCAAAGAAACTCTGTCCTTAAACAAGGTATGATAGGTATGATGGTTTCCAGGTCCTGAGAATAATGGCACCAAAGACTTTTTAAGTACCACTGAAGTTTCCCCATATGCAGTTTGGCATATGGAATTAGTAGAATGTAAGATGCCATGAAACCTAGAGCCTGCAGGTTTTCCTTACGGATAGCTGGGTTCTGGTGGCCATTTGAGTGAAGTACCCTATTAGACAGGCTTTTTTTTCTGGAGTAAGAAATGCCATCTGGTATGCAGTGTCCAAGCTTGCTCCCAGAAATACAATCTTTTGACTGGGGACTAGATTTAATTTATTTTCGTTGATAGTGAACCTCAGGGAGGTTAGAAGGTTCTTTACAAATGTCAGGTGCTGCAACAGCTTTTCCGGACTGTCTGCCTGAATTAGGCAATCATCCAAGTAAGGTTATATTTGAATCTTTCTCTGTCTGCAATAGGCGATGGCTGGAGCCAGGCATTTTGTGAAGACTCTGGCAGCAGTGGATAAGCCAAAAGGAGGTGCTGAGAACTGATAATGCATATCCTGCCCTGAAATGTAGATATTCCCTGATAGGGATGTGCAGATAGGCTTCTTTTAGGTCTAGGGTGGCTAACCAGGCCTCTTTGGACAGCATTGGAAGAAGTTGCTGAAGGGTGAGCATTTTGAATTTTGGTACCAGGAAGAAGGTATTTACAATGGAAAAATCTAGGATTGGGTGCCAAGTGCCCTTTTTTCTGGGTACCAGGAAAAGTCTGGAATAAAACCCTTGACCTATTTGTTCTGCAGGAATAGGCTGAATTGCCCTTATGGAGAGCACTGGTTTGGGGGAAGGTCTGGGAACCCTTTCGGGGTTGGCAGTGTGTGAAAGTAAAATTTGTACCCCTGGGATACAATGTTGAGGACCTATCGGTCTTTGGTGATGTAAGTCCAGTTTTTTGTATGGTGGGCAAGTTTTCTTCCTAGGGGCAACAGCAATTGGGCAGATGTGAGGAGTGGAGTTGAGAAGTCATTGTGAATTCTTTCCATAAGGGGGTGGCTTAGCACTCCCTGTTTTAGAAGTGGAGGTACTCCATTGCTTAGATCTCTGCATACCCTGAGACTGTAATCTGGGGGGGGGTCTATTTCCCCTGGGTCTAGTCTGAGATGGCCTTGAGGGGGCTGGAAAAGACCAATGTTTCGAGGGGCAATGCCTACTGAATCTTGGAGGCTGCACCTGCAAAAAATCTTTGACTGTCTGCATAGACTTAGCTTTTTCTTCCATCTTTTTTAGAACCTCTTCTGCTTTGGTGCCAAACAAATTGTCCTTATTCAAAGGAGCGTCTAGTAATTTTGATTTGACATGGTCTGGCAAGGTCTGTTCCTTAAGTCAAGCATGCCTTCTCAGTACAGAACCAGTGACTGCCGCCCTGCATGATGCTTCTAGGGTGTCAAACCCACATTGCAAGGTACGCTTGCTGATTTGGCTTGCAGAATGCATAAGCTCCTGTACTTCTTTATTTTCTGCACAGTCTGTAAAGGTAGATAATTTTTGCTTAATAAGTTCCATAATATGTTGCTGGTATTTCAGCATGTGAAACTGGCAATTCAATGCCCTAATAGCTAGAGTTGCAGATGTGTATACTTTCTTACCCCATCTGTCTAAAGCTTGGGATCCCTGTCCGAAGGGGTGAGATTCTTAGCTGTAGTTGCTTTTATACCTTTAGGTCCTTGGGAAATGACCTCTGGGTTAGCAGTAGGATTTTTGAAAAGAAATTTGTGAGTGTCAGGGACTCTGTAGTACCTGTCTGGTTTCCTTCGAGCAGGGGATAAAGTATCAGGAGTCAGACTGGATTCCATAAAGACATCATCCACAACATCCAGAACAGGAGGGATAGCTAAAGGTCTATGCTGTGGCAAATCTAAAAATTCTATGAGTCTCTTTTTGGACTGAGGATAATCCTGGCATTCCCAGTGGAAATGCTCTCTTAAAGTATGAAGGGTTTCACCAAAAGAAAACTCCTCTGGAGGGGAAGTATAGGGAATGGATTGCTCTGCATCTGAATACTCATAAGCAGATAAAGGCATGTCTTCATATTCGGAAACTTCAGAGTCGGACTCTTGGTCAGTTAAAGCTGCTGTGGATAGGTCTCTTTAGGTCTCTTTTTCTCTTAGCAGGGGAAGACTGGCTACCCCTAATCAGCATGATCAGGTCTTCTGCCATTTTAAGCATTTGAGATTGTGGCAAGGTAGCAGGTACTTGAGATTGGGTCGTCGATTTTGTAGGTGTAGCTCATACTCTTGGCCTTAGAAACTCGGTAGTTTTAGACAAAACTGAAGACGTGAAAGAAGTCATTGGTTTGTGTCGAGTATCGGTAATGCGAAGAACGTCCTCTGAAGCTGGTGCCTGCACTGCGGCTTCGGACCCATCCAAGGTAGAGACATCCACAGGTTCCATAGTCAAAGAACAGTCTTGCGGCATACCGGACTCCAAACCGGTCTCAGTAGCGGCCTGCAAATCCATCAAAGCAGACATCAGGGGCTGTGAAAGCGCCTCACTGAGTACCAGCGAACTGGTGACTAGCTTAACGGAACCGTTGTCGGCAGTTTTGGACATGTGCAGTCTGTCTCTGTCTTTATCCTTATGTTTTTTCGGAAGATCGGTAGTTGGATGGTTTACCAAAGCCATTTCAGAATACGGAGATCGAGAGCGAAAGTATTTAGCAACAATAAGGGCCGACGACGAATAGTTTGGGCGTTGAACAAAGCAGAAAACTGACAGTGAGGAATGTCGTGGTCTGGGCCTAAACAGGTGACGCAGTATGAATGGAAATCTCGGTGTGGTATTTGCTTTCCACAAGCAAGGCAATTGTTAACTTTTCCTGACATCGGTTAGAGCAAGAAAAAAGGATCCTCAATGGGGTACTTAGCTTTAGAAGACTTCAGGATAATTCAATTCGGAAACGAAAACTCAGGTAGTGGCCGACCGGCACTCGTGCAACCTGCTTCTGCTTCGGGCTCCTCGGTAAGAAAGACTGACGTAATGGCATCGGCTGCCTGTTTTTATACTCCTGATGACCTGACGTCAGTCCTGGAGCGACAGCAACCGATACAGAAATACTAAGTCTCTGGTATTCGGGCCGACTGAGGGCTACATGCAGGCAGATAACCCAAGTGTGATGACTGCAATACTGAAATACGAAGAACATCTTAAGTGCCACTGTGCCACCTAAATGTAATTAATAATCAGGGTAAATCAGTAATTCAGACTGTTTCAAAATCATGTGCTAGTAAGAACATGTTTGTGAACATGTGTACCTATATGTACATCAGTATTAGAATCGTTCTATCACATACTGCAGACTGCAATCACAGTCATGCATTATGTGCAAACACCTCTATCTCTGTGTATCTGCACATATAACACATAATACACACACACGTTTACTCATAAACATACATAAATACACACATCAAAGACACACTATACATATACAAAATACACAGATCTCTGAATCTGCTTAAGGATTATGTAGATTCACACTTATGAAAATATAATTGTATATGCACTATATATAAAAGTGTGTATGTATATATTGTATATATTTTTATACATCTTTTATGAATGTGTCTGCGTATACACTTACAACTTCTATAACTACATCTGTATACACACATAAGGAATACATGTGTATATATACACACGTCCCAAAGGCTGCACCCTCCTATGGATCAGGCTTCCCATCCATGTGAAGCCGAGTTTGTCTATTACCCAGTTTAAGTACAACCTAGACCAGTGGATGGGGAACAGGAAATTTACACAGGGCCTGGTACCGATCCCTTATGGACAGAGATAGCTTATAAATGCCTGGCCCTCAATGTCCTATTTGGATACACACATACACACACACACACACACACACATATATGGTTCCACTTCATATGATCGAAAGCTCGTAACATCTAAATTCAAAACAGCGAGACCAAATGATCGAAAATCCAAAACATCTAAAACTCATAACATCGAATCTCAAAACATTGAAAACTAAAAAGCAACTATAAATAACATCCCACACACTGTTTACTACGTTTATGCTCCGCCTCCCAACCCCCCCGTAAATTAAATGTACCAAATCTGAGGTCGCACTACAGTGGGGTTAGGAAATTAACTTTTCCCCTCACTGTAGTGTGACCTCGGAGTTGGTATATTTAATTTAGGGGGGGTGGAGCCCCCACATAGGGGGGTGCAGGGGACTTGCCCCCCTGCATAAACAGAGTAAAATCTCTGTGGGATGCTATTTACAGTTGCTTTGTAGTTTTCAATGTTTTGAGATTCGATGTTATGAGTTTTAGATGTTTTGGGTTTTAGATGTTATGGGTTTTCAATGTTTTCAAGTGGAACCATATATATGTGTATATATATATATATATATATATATATATATATATATATATATATATATATATATATATATACATATAGACACACACACACATACATGCACGTATATATATAGATATCTTTCTCTCTCTCTCTCTCTCTATATATATATATATATATATATATATATATATATATATATATACACATACATACATACATACACACAAGATAGTTATATGGATATATATATATATATATATATACAGATAGATATAGATATATCTATACACACATACGCATATCTATACACACTATATATATATATATATATATATATATATATATATATACATTTACACTTTCAGTCAGATGCTCAGAAGACCACCCAAATTCATATCACATTTGATTAAGCTTCACAGCTTGAGTTGTCTGTTGCCTGAGTCACAACTGCTGAATTTACATATCAGCAAGAGTGTAGTGATAATATGCTATTGTTTAGTGGATAGCCCAATCTCAGAGACTGTGAAGAAAGATTGAAAAAGGTTTTAATCTACCAGTCAATGATTACTCTTTCTCCAAGATGAAGAGAAACTGTCTGCAGTGAGACTAATAAAGTAAGCTGGATGTTAGTGACCCCCTATGGGGGGTTTCTGATGAAGTAATTCCCTGAAAATTGTTTATTTATTTATTATTTTACATTTGAATAAGTATTTTAACAAGAGGGAGGAGCATAGGGTGACATACAAGAGTGGAGGAAGATGCACACAGGTGGATTATATCTTATGTAGAAGGGCCAGTCTGAAGGAGATTGGAGACTGTAAAGTGGTGACCATAGAAAGTGTAGTTAGGCAGCATAGGATGGTGGTTTGTAGGATGACGCTGGTGATCAAGAAGAGGAGGAGGAGAGTGAGGGCAGCACCAAGGATCAAATGGTGGAAATTGAAAAAGGGTAATTGCGAGGTGGAGTTCAGGGATGAGTTAA
The DNA here is from genome assembly GCF_019279795.1 of Protopterus annectens. Taxonomy (NCBI): domain Eukaryota; kingdom Metazoa; phylum Chordata; order Ceratodontiformes; family Protopteridae; genus Protopterus; species Protopterus annectens. Next base: position 989,118,339 of record NC_056727.1, read on the forward strand.
GACAGGCACTGGGTGGCAGTGAAGAGTTACCAAATAGCTGGGTAACTACAGCAGAGCTAGTAAGGGAGACGGCTAGAAAGGTGCTTGGTATCACATCGGGACAGAGGAAGGATGACAAGGAGACATGGTGGTGGAATGAGGAAGTACAAGAGAGTATACAGGCAAAGAGGTTGGCAAAGAAGTGGGATTGTCAGAGAGATGAAGAAAGTAGACAGGAGTATAAGGAGATGAGGTGCATGGCAAAGAGAGAGGTGGCGAAGGCTAAGGATAAGGCATATGAAGAGTTGTATGAAAGGTTGGACACTAAGGAGGGAGAAAAGGACATGTACCGATTGGCTAGACAGAGGGACCGAGCTAGGAAAGATGTGCAGCAGGTAAAGGTGATAAAGGATAATGAGGGAAACATACTCACAAGCGAGGAGAGTGTGTTGAGGAGATGGACAGAGTACTTTGAGGGTTTGATGAATGAAGAGAATGAGAGGGAGAGCAGGCTGGATGATGTGGTGATAGTGAATCAGGAAGTGAAACAGATTAGCAAGGAGGAAGTAAGGTCAGCTATGAAGAGGATGAAGAATGGAAAGGCTGTTGGCCCAGATGACATACCTGTGGAAGCATGGAGGTGTTTAGGTGAAATGGCAGTGGAGTTTTTAACCAGATTGTTTAATGTAATCTTAGAAAGTGAGAGGATGCCTGAGGAATGGAGAAAAAGTGTTTTGGTACCGATTTTTAAGAATAAGGGTGATGTGCAGAGCTGTAGTAACTTCAGAGGGATTAAACTGATCAGTCACAGCATGAAGTTATGGGAAAGAGTAGTGGAAGCTAGGTTAAGAAGGGATGTGATGATTAGTGATCAGCAGTATGGTTTCATGCCGGGAAAGAGCACTACAGATGCGATGTTTGCTCTGAGAGTGTTGATGGAGAAGTACAGAGAATGTCAGATGGATTTGCATTGTGTTTTTGTAGACTTAGAGAAAGCATATGACAGGGTGCCTAGAGAGGAGTTGTGGTATTGTATGAGGAAGTCAGGAGTGTCAGAGAAGTATGTAAGAGTGGTACAGGATATGTACAAGGGTAGTGTGACAGCGGTGAGGTCTGCGGTAGGAGTGACGGATGTGTTTAAGGTGGAGGTGGGGTTACATCAAGGATCAGCTCTGAGCCCTTTCTTATTTGCAATGGTGATGGACAGGTTGACAGACGAGATTAGACAGGAGTCCCCGTGGACTATGACGTTTGCAGATGACATTGTGATCTGTAGTGAAAGTAGGGAACAGGTGGAGACGACCCTGGAGAGATGGAGATATGCTCTAGAGAGAAGAGGAATGAAGGTCAGCAGGACTAAGACAGAATATATGTGTGTGAATGAGAGGGAGGATAGAGGAATGGTGAGGATGCAAGAAGTGGAGGTGGCGAAGGTGGATGAGTTTAAATACTTGGGGTCAATAGTTCAGAGTAATGGTGAGTGTGGAAGAGAGGTGAAGAAGAGAGTACAGGCAAGATGGAGTGGGTGGAGAAGAGTGTCAGGAGTGATTTGTGACAGATGAGTACCTGTAAGAGTGAAAGGGAAGGTCTACAAGAGGGTAGTGAGACCAGCTATGTTATATGGGTTGGAGACAGTGGCATAGACAGAAAGGTAGGAGTTTGAGCTGGATGTGGCAGAGTTAAAGATGTTAAGATTTGCAAAGGGTATGACGAGGTTGGACATGATTAGGAATAAGTATATTAGAGGGTCAGCCCAGGTTGGAAGGTTTGGAGACAAAGCCAGAGAGGCAAGATTACGTTGGTTTGGACATGTGCTGAGGAGGGATGCTGAGTATATAGGGAAAAAGATGCTAAGGATGAAGCTACCAGGTAACAGGAAAAGAGGAAGGCCTAAGATAAGGAAGAGAGGACATGCAGGTGGTTGGTGTGACAGAGCAAGATGCAGAGGACAGGAAGAAATGGAAACAGGTGATCCGCTGTGGCGACCCCTAACGGGAACAGCCGAAAGAAGATAATGACATTTGTTAACTGGGATGGTCCGACTGGACACTGGTCCATTTTCAGCGGAGACCTGGGGAGAAAAGCTCCACAGTAAGTAAAATTTTACACAATATGTTAAAATACAGTATACAAAGAATTTTCAAACAATATGGTGAAATACAGTATACAGAAGACATAACAAGACCTATATATACAAAAAAAATTGTTACACATGGTTAATAAGAGAATAAGTATACAAATTCAATCAGCATTAGGAGAAGACCTAGACTGTAATATATACTACAGTAGGTATATTAGGAAGTGAGCTATATAAGTGGAATAATTTGATGACTTATGTAATACATGGGCATAGCCACTTATTCTTTAAGTGTGTTCTAAGCGAGTTTTTAAAGTGAGAAGAGGTAGGGGCAGAAATCAAAGCAGGAGGGAGATTATTCCAGGTTCTAGCTATTGAGTGGGAGAACAGTGCTTTTCCTGCAGTATTGTTAGCACTTGAGATACAGAGGAGGGGTTTTGTCAGAAGATCAGAGAGGATGATTTGTATTATAGTGGGTGAGAAGCTGGCCTAGTGCAGGGTTTTTTTCTGGATGTGTTACCACATTGTAGGCAATGACTAATTGGTGATAGGTTAGTAGCTGGGGAAGTTCCAGCCATTGCAATTCCCTTAGAGCCTGGCAATGATGGGTTCTAAAGGTGAAGTTGTTTGCAAACTTGGCAATTTTATTATAATATGATTCGAGTCTGGGAAGGTCATGTTTTCTAAGCTGGGCAAGAACTGAAGCAGCATACATTAGGGTAGACAAGAAGTGAGTTTGGGCTAGGGTAATCCACGCTTGTTTCGAGAGGGATTTCTTGTGCCTATACAGTGTTCCCATTTTTACGGACTTTTTTGATGGTTTGTGAAATGTGGACGTCGAAGTGTAGATTTTTATAAATTTCAAGGCCTAGGACTTTGGTATGGTCAGAGGGAGAGATAATAGTGCCATTTTTGGAGGAGATAGTGAAGGATAGAGGGGTGGAAATGGTTTTGTTGGGGGTGAGAAGTAGTAATTTGGTTTTATTAGGGTTTAGGATAAGTTGGATCTGAGTGATCCAACTTTCCACAGAGCTAAAGGATTCCTGGGTGAGTTGTTACAGGGTGGGAAGTGATGGAGCTAACAGATAAGAGCTGAATCGTCAGCGTATTGTATAAGTGAAGCATGCTGTGTGGTGGTATGGAGATTATTGGTAAATATGGAGAAAAGAAGTGGGCCTAATATGGAGCCTTGTGGTACACCTATGGTAGTTGGGAGTAAGGGGGATAGTACACTTTGCCATTGGACAGATTGTTGCCTATTTGACAGATAGCTTTTAAACCAGGCTATAGCGGAAGGGGCAAAGGATAGGGATGTCAGTCAAATGCTTTGGAGATGTCTAGAAATATTGCAGATACAAAGTTATTATTATTTCTATGTTGGTTGATCAGATTGGTGAAAGAGAGCAGAGTGGTGGTTGTGCTATGGTGTTGCCGGAAGCCATGCTGTGTGGGGGAGATGAGATGGTGTGAGTTTAGGAATTGTGTTACCTGAGAATGTATACATTTTTCTAGTATTTTAGATAAGGGGGATAGAATGGCAATGGGGCGATAATTTGAGTATTCATAATAGTTTCCGCCTTTATGTAGTGGAATAATGTATGATACATTCCATAGCTGTGGGACATATGCTTCTTGTATGGAGCGATTGATAACAATAGAAATAGGGTAGGATAAGGATTCAGCAGCTATTTTTAGGAAGTTGGCTGGTACACTGTCAGCGGCAAGGGTGGTAAGTTTCAGTTACAGGAGGTGTTTTTTAACTGTTGAGGTGGGAACGGGTGACAGCGTAAAGAATGGGATGTTGTCAGGGCATTTGGTTGGGTTATATGTAGGGCTGTTTTTGGATATTTGGGAGGATAGTGTTAAGATGGATTCTGTGAAGTGGTGATTGAATTGAGAGGCAATGTCCTTGTTGTCATTTGTGGAGTTATGAGTGGGAGCGGCAGTCTTGCCTGGTTTTACGAGTGAGTTAATGGCATGCCAAAACGTTTGGGGATCTTATGAATGTTTGTTTTGGATATTGAGGAAGTCACTTTGTCTATCGAGTTTAGTTTGTCTCTTGGCTTGATTTCTAAGTTGTAGGTAACTTTGTTTGGCTAGGCTAGTATTGTATTTCTTCCAAATTCTCCAAGCCTTATCCCTTGACTTTAGAAGGGCTCTAGTTTCCCTAGTTAGCCATGGTGTACAGTTTGACTTGGCTCTTATTTTCCTAATTGGTGCAAGTCTATCAAGGATATTCATGAGAATACTGTTTAGTTCTTGTATATTTAGTTTACGATCGTCTCTGACTTGTCTAAAAACAATGGGTTTGGCTATGTTGGTATGTTTCTGCAGGAGGAAGGTGGGGAAATGGTCACTAAGACCATCAGGAAGGCATCCTGTCTGATAGTTGGGGCAGTTAACTAGTGTCTAATCTAGAATAGACTGTTTGTGGGGTTTTTTTGCCGATTCTAGTGGGTTCTTGGACAAGTTGGGTAAAACTGTAAAGATTAATATGGTTAGTGGGGTTGTTAGAGGTACAGGCTGACCAATCAGTGTTCAGGTCACCTAGTAAGATGGTTTCTTGAGGGAGATTATCTGTGGCCCATTGTAACATTTCTTCAGTGATGGCAGAGTTATTACCTGGGGGAATATAACAGCAGAGAATGATGATAGTTTTTGTGTCATTTATGCTTAGGGTTGAACCTAAAGTTTCAGCATTTTGAAATTTAGGTGTGGGGGTTGTAGAGGTTTGATGGTGATTGCATTTTTGTAGAGGATAGCAACTCCACTTCCCTTTTTGCCCACTCTATCCAGTCTTAGGATAGTATATCCTGGTGGGAGAATTTCTTCATTTTGGGTACTAGGTTTTAGCCACGTCTCGGTAATGGTAAGTATGTCATGGGAGTAGTGAGCTTATAAATGCATGTAGGTCAGAAAGTTTGTTAGAGATACTTCTGATGTTGACATTCAGAATCAATAGGTCAGAGATTTGGCTAGCAGAGAGTAGAGAGTTTTGTGGTCCAGGGTTTGGGTGTATGTCTCCAGATATAAGTAGACGTTTAGTGATAAACAGTATGTGTTTAATTGTGTGCACTATGTCTATATTGGATCTAAATGATGTTTTTCTAGCCTAAGATGGTGTTATGTGAGACTTATGAATGTGTAAAATTAAGTTGTCTTTAAATAATGTAGAAGAGATAGGAAAGAAAATGTGTGAGTGTATATTTGTTTGAGAAAGTGTTATGTGGAATGATGTATATTCTAGTGATGTGTTTGTATATAATGTTGTGATGTTTGTTAGGTATGTGAGGGTTAGGAAGAGAAATCCTAAAATCAATGGTATTTTATGAGGAAGTAGTGGTTGGGTCTTAGTGGTTTTGGGGTTAAGTATGGGTGTAAGTGTGAATGCATGGCAAGTAGATACTATGTACCTTTTTAAGGTAGAAATTTGATAGGGGTGTGTATGAGAGGTCTTTGATTGGAGGAGGGTGTGGTCAGGTGATCTGGGGTTAGAATAAATGTAGAGGTATTGGGGGCAGGTGGAACATGGGGGCAGGATAGGGGAGCAAAGTGAGCCGAGCATAACGAGGCAAACAGAGTGGGGCTACACCAGTCCTCGAGACTGCAGAACCTATCTATAGGGCTGGTCAGGACAGAACAGTAAAAGGAAGATACCTCTGTAGTTAAGTAGGAGTGGGAGGGAGTTGTGCAGGTTCATGGTGGGGGAAGGGGTAGACACAAAGTAATACAAGGTTGTGAGTCAGAAAAACTGGACTAGGCCAGCTGCTAAAAAAAAACAGGAAAACCAAACTAAGTCAATTCCAGGTCAGTGTTGTGCAGTATCTTCCTAATAACTACAAATCGTATGCTACTAATCTAGTACAGTGTGGTGAAAAGGACCACCACTTCTACAAGGAAAAACAACTGAAGTATGGGCTGCAGGTACATAGGTAAACGTTTTCCAAGAGAAAGTAGTTTTAAGTAACTGACCTAGGAGTACAGTAGGAAGAGAAAAATGGGGGGGGGCAGTGAAAGGGGAAAGAGTCTTCAGTTTAGATAAAATGCAGCTCTTAACATACACTAAGATACTTTTCACAAGCCTAGTTAATAATAAGGTCAGAATCAAACCCTGTACCTTGTATTTGTGAAGTAAAGACCTTAACCATTGTTAGTTTGTAATAGTGATCTCAGATGAGTCAAACAGCCATAAAGGATCTACATATATGCACCTATTACAAGTTCACTGAGTTCAAAACAAGTGAACCTATACATAAGCAAAAGACTAGCTATATGTGGTTTTACTCATTTCCAAGAATCAGCTATCAACATAACATTCAAAGTTATATAAGTATTCCAATAAAAAAATATTTATTTATTACTTTTTTGCAAGGCTGTATCTCACTGCAACACCAGCTTTGAGGGATGTGTCCCAAACACATCTAATATTTAAAACAAACAAAAATTTGTCAAACTGGCTACAGTAAAACCAAACAAAATAAAAAGAAAAAAAGCAGCAAACAACTTGAAACACTGTACAATACTTTTATTAGAAAATAAAAATTGAGTAAGCATTATTGCCTATCATGTTTAACAGACTTCTTTCACTGTCTTGAAGTAAAGATATCATGTATTCTTAATTACTGAAGAACAATATACTAGATTTGTTTACTGGACAAGTGCATGATTCTCTGGGATGGGGGTGGGGGCAGTGGCGGAAATCAGGGCAAATCCTCCTCATCAGCAGATGCACAGCACAAACCCTTGCAAAAACGCAGTTTTAAACATTAAAGTTAAAAAAATTAGTAAACTTTTCTTACAGGACATTTTAGTATGTCCATATGTATAGACTTTTAAAGCTGTTACATCCAAACCTAGCACTTTACTACATAAGGTACAGCCTTCCTTTTTAAGTTTAATATGTACAGGGATTTTAAACAGCTATTGTATATCAGCTGTTATACATACTGTCTTACAAATATTTTTGTTTGTTTTGATAAAGGGTTCTGAAACACAAGAATATATGAAGAATCCTAGACAAAAGGCTGGTAATGAAATTAATGTCTTCTTTGACTAGAAAATGAGTCATTCTAACTATTTCAGCACAGTATGGGTTGATTTTGAACCTAGTGTAATTTTAGATCTTCAGTTATGTCCAGTATTGCAGTACTGATGACTTTTTGGGGTGAGTGCTGTAGAAGAATCTGCTGTCCAGTCTGATTTTCAGAGCTTTACACCATTCCTCCTCCCGGCCAGGTGGATGACCTCCCACTTGGTCATCAGCATGCCAATTGTGTAAGATGGGCATCCAGCCTTGCCATCTTTAGTTTTATCTTGCTCTTGGTCACACTAGTAGTATGGTCTGCGACCAGATCACAAAAAGTTCCTTTTTCAATGAAGTGGACACTTGAGTAGGATGTTTAGTCAGAATGGACCTACTAAGCTACCTCTCCAGACGCTATGCTAGCCTGGGGAGGGAGACGTCTTGTGAGGTAGGAAGAGATAGAGGTTAAGGACTAAAATGTGTGTAATCACTCCAACCCAGAAGGGAACCTAAGAAAGGAAAGAGGGGTGGAGGGAGGAAAATATTCCTGCAACAGTAGACATACTGAAACATCCACAATTACAGTAAGTTCCTAACACAACATTGCATCACATCATTTACTGTTGTGGTATCTTAACTTTTTGGGAAGATTCCTAAAGCTTACAAACCTTGCTGTGGTTGGACCTGAGAAAGACTAAGTTTCAAAAGGCCTTGTAAAATCACCACAGAAAACTCCATTAATGACTTTGAGAAATATCCAAGTTGTAGTGCTTTTAAAAAGTAAAAGTTGATGACAGTATAAGCTGCTTTCAAAAGTGAATGAGTGCTGATCCTTTTTAAAAAGGTAGAGGGGGCTGCAGTGACTGTTGAAAAATGTGACCTCACTTACCCAGAGATAATCCTGTCACTGAATGAACATCAAAAGGAGATGCAATCAGCCATTTATTTAGAAACTACTTATAAATAGGTCTGCTCTTGTTACCACCCTAGGCACAAAAAATTGGGTTGTTTTCATTTTTCCTTAGGTTTTGTTGAGATAACACTTCATCTTCCTATGCATATCCAGGGAATGCAAAACTCATTTTCTTTTGTTTTTGAGATGTAGGATAAAAGCAGGGAGATGAATGGCCTGACTCAAGGATAAAGTGGGACACTGTCCTTATGAAAAAAAAATGGGACCAAGGAAATTGGGGAACCAGGTTGGTTCCTGACTCCTCCTTTGGCACCAAAGGGAAAATATCTTTTATATTTTGCTGGGCATAATTTTCTTGTATTAGGTTTCCTACCCTTCATTAAGACAGAAACCACATTCTCCACAAACATGCGCCTGAAGGGAATGAGAGCCAATTTGTGCGGTCAGCCTTCCTTCAGGCTGGGATATATAAGAGACCCATTGTTCTATGTCGAGAGGTTCACATGCTGAGGCAGCACTAAAAGCTCTGCCTTTACCATACTTATTAGGAGGGTCCACCAGTGCTGCTTCGGCCAAACATGGAGCTATCAGTATTGTTGGCCTGCCTTCAGTTATCTTTTGTATTACCACCCTACTAGGTAACACTTCCTACCTTATAAAGAGAGCCAAACAATGCCTCCACTTCCTTAGGAGACTTCGTAGAGCTAACCTCCCTCCACAGGTCCTACTCACCTTCTACAGAGCCACGAAAGAGAGTGTACTGACAAGCAACATCATTGTCTGGTATGGAAATTGCTCTCAAACTAATCGGAAGGCACTGGATAAGATTGTTAAACTGGCCACAAAAATCATTGGCTCCAACCTTTAATCCCTACAGGACATATATTCAAACAAATGCTATGGCAGACTCTAAAAACTATTGAGGGATACACACCATTCGGCTCATGGACTGTTCAAACTACTGCCAACAAGGAAGCTCTACAGAAGCATTAGATGCAGGGCATCCAGATTCTATAACAGCTTCTTCCCACACACTATTAGACTGCTGAATAACAAACTCGTAGCCTAAAGTGCTACATGGGTAAAACACTTGTGTGCAATATGTTATTGTTCATAGGTAGGTACTAGGCTATCGGCCCAAGGGCCTAAGTAAGCCTAGCCAGCAAGGTTCCATAGCTTACGCCACCCAAGAAAGTTATTTTCCTGTGCCACTGTCCAGCAGAGAGACAGAAGTGATCCCCGAGGTGCATTTCCTATTTCCCATCCACTCATCAAGATTTTTCTTGAAGAGTGCTAATGAAGAACTTTGCTTGACATAGATGGGTAGCTTGCTCCAGACTATAGAAAGTCTCTGGGACAGGAATCTATCCCTCCAGCGTGTCCTGTTTATTGTGGTGACAAGGTTTAGGTCCCTAGAGCATGTAGCTTGGAGGGATTGGGATTTCTTTAGGTGTAGCATGTCGAACAACTCTGGGTTTGACATAGCTTTATATGTTAGGCAGAGATCACCTCGGAGTAGGCAATATGCTACGGAGTAAAGCTGGAGTTTTTTGAGGCGGTCAGTGTAGGGCATTTGTTTGAGGCCAGTAATCCCCTTTGTGAGGTACTTCTGTGGCCTTTACAGCTGCTGCAGATGTCTTGTGAGGTAAATTCCAAAAGGGGTGTTGTACTCTATAATGGGTCTAATGAGTGACGAGTAGAGGGGAACAATGACCTCTTTTTTCCTGCATGAGATCCCTTTTATGATGAGGTGTGCCATGTAGAAGGACTTCCTGACTACTGTGGCGATGTGACTATCAAAGGAGAGACTACTGTCCACCTGGGTCCCAAGGTCTCTTATCACGCATTCGGTGTTAAGTAGATTGTTGCCTATGTGGTAGTTCATGGGTACAGAGTTTTTACCAAAGGGGATGACACTGCACTTTTTGGCATTGAGCTTGAGGCCATGGCTCTGACACCAGGCATCTGTCTCAGTCAGGCCCTTCTGTAGGATGTCCACATCATTTGGGGACTTGACTATGGCTCCTAGTTTGCAGTCATCTGCGAACTTCATTAGCCAGAGGCCTTCTGTGTTAGCCTGTACTTCAGAGAAGTAGATACCAAACAGGAGAGGTCCCAGGACGGAACCCTGTGGTACTCCACTTGTCACTGCTTTGAGGTCAGATTTGGAGTCTGCAACTTTTACAGTGTGGGTTCTGTCAGTGAGCCAATTGGCAACCCATCTTGTGACATTTGTGTTGTTTACATAAACTCTCTAAACAGCTCACTTCATGTGTCTCTCTGCACTAGGAAAACTTGTGAACTGTAAGTTTATGGTATATATATATATATATATATATATATATATATATATATATATATATATATATGGTTAGTAAATTTACATGTGTGCCTATCTTATTTACTATAGTACTGTTTTTGCATAGCTTTATATTTCTACTGAGTCTATTCCTGCTATTGTATTTGTTGTGTTTCTGATGTAAATAGAACTTTCAGATTTATTTTACTTTATTTACTTTTTTGCATCTTATTTTTTATTTTTATTTAAATTTAATTTAATTTTTTTATTAATTTAATCTACCTTCTGCAAACTGCTGTTCATATGGTACAAGCCTGAATATCGAAATTTCGTGCAGGGATATGCACTTTTTCCTCTTTGTTGATCTGTACGACAATAAAGTTTACTTTGACTACTTTGACTATCCTGGTGAGAACAGGGACTTGGGAGAAAGTCATAAAGAAACAGATCACGCCCAGCTGATGCAGAAGGTATCTACTGCTCAAGCACCAGGAAGAGGTGTCATTACACAATTCTTTTGTAGTTGTTTGTTTTCTAGGGAAGCATAGAGCTATGTTTTTGGTACATCCAACCCATGGGCCAGGTACAGAAACACATCTCTGTCTAACATCTATTTGTGAAAGTCTGCTTTTACCTTACTTAGATGATTTGCAGCATGTGGTTCTCAGAATGGATATAGGATGCCTCGAGAGTAATCATGGCTACCCCTGGGCTAGAAACCATGTTTTCCTAGCTAGTGTGCACAGGGGGTAAGAATGTGATCCCCCTTGTTTGCTAATGTACTTCATCATGGTGGTGTTGCCTAGAATCACATGTAAAATTCCAAGTTCTCAAATGTTTGCTGAGCCTTGATAGCCAGGATTACATCCATCATTTCCCCATCACATTCATGTGTCTTTTTTTTTTCTCTCCAACCTGACCAAACGCATACCTCTCAGCCTCTAAGAGCAAGAAATCTGGACAAAGCTATAAATAAAAGTGGGACAAAGGCCCACATTATGGACAATTTTTAAATACTGCTATTACAAACTTAGACAGTTGATAGAATAACAGGTTTTGCATTAGCATGAATTTTCTGAAAGATGTGAAGTCTGAAACTCAAATGTCTATCAATATTTTCTAACGTCAGTCTTTAATGATTTATCATTAATTTGCCTGAAAACCACAATTTTATAAAAAGTGGGCCTAAATCTGGACATTCTAGTAAAATCTGTACAGTTAAGAGGTATGGCCCAAGTTCCCTTTGCCCTCAGTCCTCCAGGGCTGTGTCTGATAAGTCTGTAGTTCCTGAGTTCTGAGTGTTTGATCACAAATCTAAAAAGAACTCCCAGGTTTTAGTCACTTGTGTCTATCAAGAGACTTTTTTGATAGCATGTACAAGGGAGTTAAGGGTGTTCAGAGGATGTGCTTCTGAGTCCTGACATCATGTTTTTTAGTCAAGACTGGCACTTCCTCTTATGTAGCCTGGCTAGAGGCCATGTATTCAAGAGCCTTTTAAAATTGCCTAGCTGTTATATGCAGTAGCTGAAGTACTAACTTTCACTTTTTCCTGGGTCAAAAGTTTTTCGGACTCAATGTCCAGTCACATCTCTCAGGCACAAGGTCTGTGGCCTGGCAAGCAGTTGGGATTTTTGAAGGTTCAGACAGAGTCCTAGCGACTTGAAGCATAAAAGGGTACACTGCAGGACTTCCAAAGTTGCTGCTTGCTGTTCAGGTAAGGATAGATAAAAATCACTTTGGGTTCTGGAATAGACAGTTACTGAAGCCATGCAAACTGCAAATACCCTGGCTGCAAAAGATAAACCAAAGGGCAAAGAGGTAAATTGGAACTGGGATCCCCATGGTTCAAACCTGAGATACTGCCTGTCCACTTTGGCTTTAGCTATGGATTTGTGGAGACAAGCATCCTTCAAATCCAGTGTGATCAAGAAGACTTACAAAAGGAGGGGAGGCAGGACAGCTTGCAGGGTTAACATTCTGAACTCCGAATCCCTAAAGAACTTGTTTGTCTTTGATAGCTCTATGAATGGCCTTCAAGGACTGTCATTTCTTTAAAGCGGGAAAATCTTGAGTAAAACCCATTACCTTCCTCTGGCTTTTGTATGCCTTCTATGGCCTCTTGCAACAAGAAGCCTTGTAATAATGGAGTCATTAAGAGTCTTTACTCTCTGGGCACTGAAGTATCCTGAGAATTTTAGTTTCATTATAAAATGTAGTTAGCACTCTCGGATTTACAGCAACCAGATGTTTTTTGTGATTTTTCACTTTACAAAAAGCTCAGCTGGCCTCCCACTTTTGGACTAATGGGGAATCAAACAGGTTAAAGAAATGGTGGGTTGCAGTAGGGTTTTCAAGGTTTGAAGATGGAAGATCACTACTGAGTCACAGCTTTTCTCTCTTAGGATCTTGACCCTAAGGGCATTTTGGTTTTGCCATTTTTACTTGCAGTTGTTTCTTCACATTTTAAGATGTTTACTTTACCCTGCCTATGGGGAGAGAACAGAATTTTTGTAGAAGAGCTCCTGTTACACATGGGGTATGGTAGAGAAACAGTTGTTTTACTGGCTGCACAGTCTTGCCCTTTTACTACACTTTTTTAACATCTGTTCTACAGACAGTCCAAAAAACAAATCCTTCTCAAATGGAGCATTGAGGAGTTCAGCTTTAATGTGGTCTGGTGATGAGGAGTAGTCCTCAGCCAGGCATGCCTTATCACCAACCCCAAAGCTACTGCCCTACAAGATATACCAACAGTATCACAACCACATTTGATAGAATGCTGTACTACTTGTGAATAAATACTGCATAATCCAACCATTGAAACTTTCAGGGTTATGCCTGATATGTCTTCTTCCATGTCTTTTAACTGAGACAGGAGTGACTCCTTATATTTCAACATGTGTGTCTGGTAGTGAAGAACCCTGAAGATCAGGGTGGCAGAGACTTTCTTTATCCGTGGGCACAATGACTGAATCAGCAATCATACCATACCAGGCTAGTGAAAGCGGATAAGGTACACATACTAAACCTAGAGTACTTGATTAAGATTGAAAACTATTCTCACAAATACTGGCTAATCTACAATGTATAGTACCTGTATACTATGTATGTATTCTACCTATGTTCCAAATTTCTGCTGTACACCACAAATCTATTAAGTACCTTTATTTTTAAATATTTTTTTGTTTGTTCTCTCCACTGTAACTGTTGATGTGCTGCATACCACTGTAAAAACATGTCTTTTGTAATTTGTGTGTATACTGAAAAAAGCTGGAACGCCAAACCAATTCCACACGAAAGCACGGACACCAAAAATTTTGAATTGGTTCAGCGTTCCAGCTTTTTTCGTTTTTATCTGCGAAGTTATTAAGTTTTGCCATTGTGTGTATACTGATCATGTCTAAATGTATCTGTAATTTTTCTATGTGGAGCTTTTCTCCCCAGGCCTCTGCTGAAAAAGGCCCTTTTCAGCTCATTCAGACACCCCCGGTTAACAAATGTAAAATAAATAAATACTTATGCATCCATCAAAGCATCTACCACTGGAGGTACTGCTAAGAATTTTTGCTCAGTTAACCCAGAAAGTCCATGTATCTCTTCTGTGCATCTAAGAACTCCTTAGACTCCCATTTGAAATGATCACTCTGTTGAGAGCATCACCAACTGAAAAATCCTCTTGGGTTGATGCAGAATAGAAGGCATCCTCAGTGTATCACTCACAAATGGGAGAGGAAGATGGCTAGTCAACATATGCCAGTTCATCGTAATCTGAGCCAGAGGAATATGATTCCATAAGGGAGGGGTCTCATTAGGACTTGGTCATCTTGACACTGACTCTTGCTCCGAAGATGGCTGAAGATTCTTAAGAAAGTGAACAAATCCTGAAACAACTCTGTTAAATCCTGAGAAGAGGATTGAGAAGAGGAAGAGATGAAGGCCCAACTAGCTCATGCTAAGGGAAAGTGGCAGGCAGACATTGTTTGGATGCACTGGGCCTGGGTTCTGGAATAGCTGCCTTACTACAGTCTTAGAACATGAGTTGCTCTCATACACCAACACTGAGGAGAGATTACTCATCTTTGGAAAACAGGATGTGGGAGTTGGACCAAATGCCCATGAGGAAGAAGTCTGAACCAACCAACAACTGGAGGACTTCATGTGGTGATCTCCCCAGAGGCAATGCTGCCAGCCTTGGACCACCCTGCAGATGTCAGGGGCTGGGGAAGCATCTCACCA